>NC_073303.1:237314423-237584423 GCF_027595985.1 Sorex araneus
GCCTGGAGCTGGCCAAGTTCTCACAGGAGATGAAACAGGAGAGGAAGATGGTGTGTGAACTCCTCCCCGGGTGCTCCCCAAGAGAACACCCCTGCAGCTTAGGGCTTCAGGAAGCCTGATTTCTTCTTTTTTGATTTTTTTTTTTTTTCAAATCTTCATTTCGTTCTGGGGGCTGGAGCGATAGCACAGCGGTAGAGCATTTGCCTTGCACACAGCCGACCCGGGTTCGATTCTCCGCCCTTCTCGGAGAACCCAGCAAGCTACCGAGAATATCTCGCCCGCACGGCAGAGCCTGGCAAGCTACCCGTGGCACATTCAGTATGTCAAAAACAGTAATAACAAGTCTCAAAAAAAAAAAAAAGGAGACATTACTGGTGCCCACTTGAGCAAATCGATGAGCAACGGGATGACAGTGACAGTTTCATTCTGGGACCACACCGGGCTGATGCTCAGGGCTTATACTCCTGGCGCTGTGCTCGGGGATCACTTCAGGAGGGTTCATTGGGTTAACCAGGAATCGAACCCAGGTCGGCCGCGTGCAAGGCAAATGCCTTTCGTGTTGGATTGTCACTCCAGCCCTGAGCCCAGTTTTTTTCTTCTTTCCACAGCACTTCCAAGAAGGTCGCCGGGCCCAGCAACAGCTGGAAAATGGCTTCAAACAGCTGGAGAATGTGAGTTGGGGGGCGGGGAGGGCGGCTGTGGGAGCAGGACATGCGCTGCTGATCCATGAAGCAGCCTCCTCAGATTGGCCTGGATTGTGCTCCCCCCACCACCCCTCCTTTCCCTGTGGGTCCCCAGCATACCCACCGCTTCGCCGATTTGTTGGGCGCTAACATTTTTGGATTTTTTCTTTTTTCTTTTTGGGTCACACCCAGTGATGCACAAGGGTTACTCCTGGCTCTGCACTCAGGAATCACTCCTGGCTGTGCTTGGGGGACCATATGGGATGCCGGGGATCGAACCCGGGTCAGCTGCGTGCAAGGCAAACGCCCTACCCGCTGTGCTATTGCTCCAGCCCACATTTTTGGTTTTGTTTTTGTATTTGAGCCATGCCCAGCTTTGCTCAGGGCTGACTCCTGTCCCCGCACTCGGGGTCTCACTCCTGGCGATGTTCAGGGGATGCTTCGGGATGCTGGCGATTGAACCCGGGTTCACCTGCTGCAGTGCAAACGCCATCCCTGCTGTACTCATGCTCCGACCTCGCGGTGAATTTTTCTGCAATATGTTTTCATTGTTGTTGGTTTCGTGCTCACACATGGTGGTGCTCCGGGCTGACTCCGGGCTCTGTTCAGGGATCACTCTTGGAGGTGCTCAGGGGGACTCTATGGGGTGTTGGGGATTGAGCCCGGGTTGGCCGCATGCAAGGCGAACGCCCTCCCTGCTACCTATACTGTGTCTTCTCTCCGGCCCTTGAGTAAGGCCTTCTTGAAACTTTCTCCCTTTTGGTTTTGGCTTTGGTTTTTGTTTGGGGGCTGTTACCCAGCTGTGCCCAGCCCCTCGGTGCTCCCAGCACTGTGCTCAGAAGTCACTTCCTGCAGACCCTGGGGAGTCAATACTGTAGTGCTGGGAATTGCACCCCAGGCCTCCTGCAAGCAAAGCCTGCAATTCATCCTCTGGAACTGTTGCTTCAGCTCTGGTCACCCAGAAACTTGGGTGTCCCCTCCTCCATGCTTGGGGGTGGTGACTCCCCGATTCGGTTCCGTCCCTGACACAGAGTAAACGGAAGTTTGAGCGTGATTGTCGGGAGGCGGAGAAGGCAGCGCAGACTGCTGAGAGACTCGACCAAGATATCAACGCCACCAAGGCCGACGTGGAGAAGGTACTGGCCGGCTCAAGGACCTGGGGTCAGGGTGGGGCCTGGCCAGAACCTGCAGTGACCCTTGTGCATCTTGTTTCTCAGGCCAAGCATCAGGCCCACCTTCGGAATCACATGGCAGAAGAAAGCAAGAACGAGTATGCTGCCCAGTTACAGCGCTTCAACCGAGACCAGGCCCACTTCTATTTTTCCCAGATGCCCCAGATATTTGACGTGAGTGCTCCAGAATCCCTCAGCGCCACCTTCCTCCCACAAGCCCCAGAGTGAGCCAATTCCTATGCAATCGTCAAAACCCCAACAGCAGTGCCCCCTCATTGCTGCAATGAAAAGGGGAGAATCCATTAGCAACAAAGAGGAACCATGAGTGAATCCTTTCTCTCTGCCACAGATGTTTGAAATTTTTTTTTTTCTTCCAAGGCCCACTCACCTTCACACGTCCTATGAAAAGTTTCAAATGACCCCTCGTTTATTTGTTTATTTTGTAGCCTACCCCACCCCCCTCTCAGCCCTAACTGTAGGGTCTGGCATTGCCCGCACTGGGTCTGTCTTTTCTTCAAAGCCCTTGATGCCAGAGCGTCCCCCCAGAAATCTGCTTGACCCCCGTGTCTCCCCTGTCTGTTCAAATCTTGTGTGCTTAGAGGGAGGGAGGAGGAGGAGGAGGAGGAGGAGGAGGAGAAGAAGGAGAGAGAGAGAGAGAGAGAGAGAGAGAGAGAGAGAGAGAGAGAGATATCAAATGGGTAAGATGCGCTGTGTTTGCCTTGCATGCAGCCATACCAGGTTCGATACCACACAGGGTTTCCTGAGTGCAGAGCCAGGAGTCAGCCCTGAGCACTGTTGGATGTGGCCAAAAAATGAAACCACAGGGACTGGAGCGATAGCACAGTAGTTAAGGGCATTTGCCTTGCATGCAGTCGCAGTCGACCCAGGTTTGATTCCTGGCATCCCATAGAGTCCCCCAGCCATTGCCAGGAGTGATGCCTGAGCACAGAGCCAGGAGGAACCCCCGAGCATCGCTGGGCGTAGCCTCAAGATCAAAACCAAAACAATTCTCAGAGCTCCCCTGACACGGGCCCCTCCCCTGAGCCTCTCGGCTAACGCTCTTTGCTCCGCCGGCAGAAGCTGCAGGACATGGACGAACGCAGGACCACCCACCTGGGCACCGGCTATGGACTCCTGTCGGAGGCTGAGCTGCAGGTGGTGCCCATCATTGCCAAGTGCTTGGAGGGCATGAAGGCGGCGGCGGAAGCAGTGGATGCCAAGAACGTGGGTACCTGGTCTGGGGCGGGGACGTGTGCAGGGAGAGAGAGAAAGCGAGAGAGCCCAGCCTCTGAACTCCCACAGACCACCCCGCACCACCTCCACCCACTTCCTTCCCCAGGACTCCAAAGTGCTCGTGGAGCTGCATAAATCCGGCTTCGCCCGCCCGGGCGATGTGGAATTTGAAGATTTCAGCCAGCCCATGAACCGCGCCGCCTCGGACAGCAGCCTGGGCGCCCCTTCCGACGGACGCACCCCGGGCCGAAGCCGTGCCAAGCTCTGGCCCTTTAGCAAGAAGAACAAGGTGGGGGCCGGGGCCCTTGGGAGGGCAAGAGGTGGAGTTGGTGGAAGGGGGGTGTGGCCAGGAGGTGGGTGTGAGCACCGCCCGCAGGGGGGGCCCCCACTGAGTCAGCGCCTACGGCGGAACGCTGAGTCCCAGGGAGGAATTTTCCTCTTGGCTGCCAGCCCGGGCTAGAGGGAAGGAAAACGGGCGGGTGATTGGCCTGGGAGTCCCTCGAGGTTTGGAGGGCCAGGGAGGGGCCCCCCCCGGCATGTCCACAGCTTCCCAGGATGCTGGGAGAACCTGATGGTAGAATTTGGGGCTCAGGAGACTGATCTGAGGGGTTCCCATCCCACCCCTCGCCGTGAGGGTCTAGATTCCCCCAGCCCCAAAGGAATTTTTTTTTTTTTTTGCTTTTTGGGGTCACACCCAACAATGCTCAGGGGTTCTTCCTGGCTCGGCACTCAGGAATCACTCTCGGTTTGCTCGGGAGACCTTATGGGATGTTGGGGATCGAACCCAGGTTGGCCATGTGCAAGGCAAACCCCGCGGGACTATCACTCCGGTCCCCCTCAGGGAATTTTTTCCCCCCTTCCTATGGCTTTCAGTGTCAGAGACCTCCTTGGACACCCCCTGGGTGGCCTCAACCCCTTAGGGGTCTTGCTTGTCCCCTGTACTGTTCCCCAGGTGACTGTCATCGCTCCCCAACCCCAGCTCATTATTTCCTACCTTTGCACCCCCCTCCCCACCCACACACACCTGCCAGCTTGCCCCCACTCACCTGTCCGGGAGCTTGATGCCTGCCCCGGGGCCCCCCTTTTCCTTAAAGACTGTGAGCCCAGAAAGCTGGGAGGAGGGGGGAGACACCTAGACACCCCCTGCCCCCCAACTTCCCATCCCATTCCAGCTACTGGACATAAATGAGGGTGTGTGGGCGGGGGACACAGGAAGGGTCTGGCCTTCTGGGTCACAGTCGACTGCCCCCCTTGGACCCTCCCCTCCCCGCCTTTTTGCTGTTCTTTGCATGCATTTGCATTTACATTTTTTAATTTTCTGTGTGGTTGTGCATCTTAAGTTGTGGTTTTCTTACTGTTTTTTTTCTGTTGTTGTTTGTTTTGTTTCTGTTTTTCCTCTTCTCCATTTTGTGTTTCCTCTCCCCCTTCTCTCCCCTCTCTCTCTCTCCCTATCTTTCTCTCTCTCCCTCTCTTCTCTTTCTCCCTCCCTTTTTTCTCTCCTTCTTTCTCTCTCCCCTCTCTCCCTCTTTCTCCCTGTCTCCCTCTCCCTCCCTCTCTCCCTCTCCTTATTGTGGTAATTTTTCCATCCATCTGCCCTCCCCATCCACCTCTTCCTTACCTCCACTGTTCCCGACCCATCCCTCCCCGGCCCC
Source organism: Sorex araneus (assembly GCF_027595985.1). Taxonomy (NCBI): domain Eukaryota; kingdom Metazoa; phylum Chordata; class Mammalia; order Eulipotyphla; family Soricidae; genus Sorex; species Sorex araneus. The sequence goes on from NC_073303.1 coordinate 237,319,164, forward strand.
CGCCGGTAGCCGCGCCCCCCACCCCTCTCCCCCCGGGGGGCCCCCCTGCCCTCGGTGTTACCTAATGGACCCCCGTCCCCCCGATCCGGCCTCGACCCCTTGGCCATACTGAGCGAGATCAGTAAGTCGGTCAAACCCCGGCTAGCATCCTTCCGCAGCTTCCGAGGTGGCCGTGGGGTAAGTGAGGCCTCGCTCCGGCTCCCCAGGGGGAGGGCAGGAGGAATGGGGGCCCAGCCCACCCAGCGGCCATGCGGGTGGCGGGATCCTGGGCTCGCTTTCTGCCGCAGGCTGGGCCCCCCTCCTCCCCGGAGCTCGATCCAGGGTCCCGCTTTGCTCAGTGCATGGCCTTGCCCCCCTCCAAAAGAGAGAGAGAGAAAAAAGAAATCTGGCGTGGGAAGGAAGGATTTAATGTGTCAGGAGCATCTTAGAACCTGGACACGGGAAATCCTCCACGAACCCCAAATTCAGCTCCTTGCTCCCTGACCCCCAACTCTACAGACTGTGGCAACCGAAGATTTTAGCCATTTGCCCCCGGAGCAACAGAGAAAGCGGCTTCAGCAGCAGCTGGAGGAAAGGAACCGCGAGCTACAGAAGGAGGTTGACCAAAGGTGAGTTGTGGGGGAGACAGGGTGGGGCTGGGGTATGCGGGTCACTCTGTCCACAGTTGAGTGACTTGGAATGAGGCTCCAAGATTTCCCCAAACCAGTCCCAGGCACCTGGGACTCGAGAGATGCTTTCCGCCACTCTTGGGAGAAATACTCACCTCTACCTTCTTGTGAGTCATTCCAGCAAACAGAAGAATAAAGCCACCCGCCCCACTGCCACCTTCCCCCAACTCTCCCTTCTCCCATAAGCAAAAAATATATATATGTTGGGGCCAGAGCCGGCAGGACACTTGCCTTGACTGGCCGACCCCGTTTGATTCCCGGCAGCCCATAGGGTCCCCCAAACCTGCCAGAAGTGGTTCCTGAGCACAGAGCCAGGGGTAAGAACTGGGCTCTGCCAGGTGTGGCCCCCACAAAAACAAACAAACAAGCAAAAATCTGGGGTCAGAGCAATAGGACAGTGCATAAAGGCCTTGCACACAGCCTACCCAAACTTGATCCTCAGCATCCCTTGTGGTTCCCTGAGCCCTACCAGGAGTGTTTCCTGAGTGCACAGTCAGGAGGAAGCCCTGAGCATTATCGGGTATGTCCCAAAACTGGGCGGGGGGGGGAAAGAGAGATCTTTGAACACCCCACAAAAGATGCAGCCATCATCCCTGAGTTTATTGGGAGACTGGTTTTAGAAACCTCGCTAGGAATCCCCAAAGCATGTACCAGATGCTGGAGAGATTGTACAGCAGGTACAGTGGGGAGGGCATTTACCCTGCAGGTGGCTGACACAGGTTCAATCCTCAGCATCCCATAGGGCCCCCCATCACACCAGGAGTAATTTCGGAGTACAGAGCCTGGAGGAACCCCTGAGCCAGGGTTTTTTTGTTTGTTTGTGTGGCACAAAAACAAAACAAAACAAAACAAACCCAAAAGGCTGTTCCAAGCTCAGTGGTCTGTAGATTTCATTGATATGTACTGGCCTTGGGTTGGAGCGATAGCACAGCGGTAGGGCATTTGCCTTGCAGGCGGCCAACCCAAGTTCGATTCCTTTGCCCCTCTCGGAGAGCCCGGCAAGCTACTGAGAGTATCTCGCCCGCACGGCAGAGCCTGGCAAGCTACCCGTGGTGTATTCAGTATGCCAAAAACAGTAACAAGTCTCACAATGGAGACGTTACTGGTGCCCGCTCGAGCAAATCGATGAACAATGGGATGACAGTGATATAGTGATGTATTGGCCTTAATCCTGCACTGCCGGACTCATTTCTCCACTCTCCCAGGAGTTGACAAGTCTTACGAAGAGGCCATGAGCCGAGCCTGGGTCCCGACTGTCTTATTTCTGTGGGGCTCTGAGGCCAGTGCCTGGAATGCAGTCAAGTGCTCATGAAGTGTCTGGTTAGGCTCTGGGTGTGTTTGTTTTTGGCTTGGGGGCCACACCCAGCAGTGCTCAGGATTGATTCCTGCCAGCGATGGAACCCAGCACCCTACCCACTCTGTTCTCTCTTCAGCACTGTAGATCTGAATTTTTTCCGCCCCCGGTTGCCCTAGCATTGGGGCCCACCTCTAACGGGTAGGGGGGGAGGGGGCCTCTCTCTGGCCCCAGGGAGTGTCTCACCTTGAGAATTTGCTCTTGTCTTCGCCGCTCACTCTCTTTACCACTCTTATCCCCTACACATAGGGAGCACGCCAAGCTGGGGACGGGATTTTATTATTATTGTTGTTGTTTGCTTTCTTTTGCTTTTTGTCTGTTTTATTTTATTTTATTTAGTCCTTGGGCCACACCCAGCAGTGTTCAGGGCCGACTCACATCTCTGCACTCAGGGATCACGCCCAGTGGGGGCCCAGGGGACCCTAGGCAGTGCCAGGGGAATAGAACCCAGCTTGGCCTCGAGCAAGGCGAGCCTCCTCTCTGCTGTACTAATTATTCCAGGAATCTCCAGGAATAATTCCTAAGCACAGACCCAGCTGTACTATCATTCTGGCCCCTGTTTTGCTTTTGTGTGTGTGTGTTTTGTGTCACATCCAGTGGTACTCAGGACTAAGTCCTGGCTCAGAGATTGCTCCTGGCAGGCTGGAGCGACCCTGTAGGGTGTAGGAATCAACCCAGGTCAGCCATGTACAAGGCAAGCGCCTTCTCTGCGTACTCTTCCTCCAGTGACCCCTATTTTATTTTTTCTTTTCGGGGGAGCACATTTTTGCTTATGCAGTGCTAGAATTAAACCACACATGCAGGCCAGCACCCCACTCTTTGTCCTATCTCTGCACACACACACCCTTTTTTTTTAACAAGGGTCTGGAGTGGTAGTCCAGTGGGTAAAGCACTTGTCTTGCACATAGCAGACTCAGTTCAATCCCTGACATCCTATGGGGTCCCCCAGGAATTTCCAGGAATAATTCCTGAGTGCAGAGTCAGGAGTCAGCCCTGAACATCGCCGGGTGTGGTCCCCAAAACCAAAAAAAAAAACACCACCCAACTTTGTTAAAAATAGATTTGTCATTGGTGCTTCCTAGCTCTGAATCATGCTGGGACCCTTCTTTCTCATCTCTCCACCCCCTCCCAGGGAAGCCTTAAAGAAAATGAAGGATGTCTATGAGAAAACGCCCCAGATGGGGGACCCTGCCAGCCTGGAGCCCCGAATCGCAGAGACCTTGAGCAACATTGAGAGGCTCAAGTTGGAAGTGCAGAAGTATGAGGTCAGAGAAGACCCTGGGGAGAGGCGGGGCCCCGGCACGCTGAGTCACCGCGTGCAAGTGGGGGGGATGGGGAGGTGGGGGGCCTGCCAGCTGTTTCTCATCACCGGCTTGGGTGTGCAGAGGTCAGTCCGGGAAACCCTCTGAGCTTCAGAGGGAAGTGACCACGTGTGTCCCCTGCTCTCAGGCGTGGCTGGTGGAAGCAGAGAGCCGGGTCCTGAGCAATCGGGGAGACACACTGAGCCGCCACCCCCGGCCCCCCGACCCCCCGACCAGCGCTCCCCCTGACAGCAGCAGCAGCGGCAGCAATAATAGTGGATCCCAGAACAACAAGGAGAGGTGAGGGGCTGAAGTGATAGCACAGCGGGGAGGGCGTTTGCCTTGCACGTGGCTGACCCGGGTTCGATTCCCAGCATCCCATAGGGCCCCCTGAGCACTGCCAGGAGTAATTCCTGAGTGCAGAGCCAGGGGTTAACCCATGTGCATCACTGGGTGTGACCCAAAAAGCTAAAAAAAAAAAAAAAAGAGGTGAGGGGGGCGGGTGGTCAGAGCGGGAGATGGGTGGGGGTAAGGGCCCCCCCCATCTTCCCCGGTCCTCACTTGGCTCTGCTCCTGCCACCCAGTTCTGAAGAACCCCCCTCAGAGGAAGGTCCGGATGCCCCCATCTACACAGAGTTCGATGAGGACTTTGAGGAGGAGCCCACGTCCCCCATTGGTCACTGCGTGGCTGTCTACCACTTTGAAGGTGCGGACGGTTTGCAGGGGTGCATTGGTGGCTTGAGGGCGGGGGCCCTAGGCTTGGGCTTCTTGTTGGGGGGGGGTGGTATAAGGGTTTCTGACTTTTTTTTGCTTTTTGGGTCACACCCAGCAATGCCCAGGGGTGACTCCTGGCCCTGCACTCAGAAATTACTCCTGGCAGTGCTCAGGGGACCATCAGTGGATGCCTGGGGATTGAACCCAGGGCGGCCACTGGCAAGGCAAACGCCCTACCCACTGTACTGCCGCTCTGGCTTGGTATAGGAGTTTCCAAAAAAAAAAAAAAATAGACAATGGGGGCTGGAGAGATAGCACAGCGGGTAGGGCGTTTGCCTTGCACGCGGCCGACCCGGGTTCAAATCCCAGCGTCCCATATGGTCCCCTGAGCACGGCCAGGGGTAATTCCTGAGTGCAGAGCCAGGAGTAACCCCTGTGCATCGCCAGGTGTGACCCAAAAAGCAAAAAAAAAAAAAAAAAAAAAAAATAGGAGTTTCTAGTGGTGCATAAGGGACCTAGGATCACTTCTAGCAATGTTTGACCATCCAGGCGGGGGTTCAGTATGGGGGTCTGAGAAACGTGGTATTGCTCAGATTCTGAGGTGCTGAGGACCTCTTGGGTCCGTCACATCTGGTGATGTTCGGGGGGGGGGGCCCTGGGAGTTGCGTCTGGCAGTGCCCCGGGCATGCTGTGCTAGGGATCAGACCTCTTAGCATGTCTGTTTTTGTTGGTTTTGGGTGCTCAGGCCTTACTCCTGAGCTCGGGGATCACTGGGTGGGGGGGGGGGGTGTGTGCTCAGGAAACCCTGTGCAGTGCCAAGGGTTAAAGCTGATTCTGCCACGTGCAAGGCAAGTGCCTTAACCCCTTTCCTCTCTCCCTGCCCTACTTCCTTAGATTTCTTGAGAGTTGCATAAAAAGGGCCGGAGAGACAGGGTAAGGCGCTTTGCCTTGCATGCAGCGGATCCCAGTTCAGTCCCTGGCATGGCACAGATTTCCCCCCAGCACAGAGTATGCTCCGAACCACCACCCCCCCCAAAAAAAAAACAAACAACAATGAAATTTGCATAAAGCACACTTTGGGGTGGAGCTATAGCACAGTTGGTAGGGCGTTTGCCTTGCACTCGGCTGACCCGTGTTCGATTCCCAGCATCGCATATGGTCCCCAGAGCACCTCCAGAAGTAATTCCTGTGCATCACTGGTGTGATCCAAAAATCGGGAAAAAATAAATAAATGCATAAAGCACACCCGAATACCCCCTTACCCCAAACCCCCAACCCCCACCCCAGGCTCCAGCGAGGGCACGGTCTCCATGGACGAAGGCGAGGATCTCAGCTTGATGGAAGAGGACAAAGGCGACGGCTGGACCCGAGTCCGGCGGAAACAGGGAGGGGAGGGCTACGTTCCCACCTCCTACCTCCGGGTCACGCTTAACTGAACCCAACTCGGGGTGCGAAGGGGAGGGGGCGTCGGCTGCTGCTTCCGGCCCACGGGGCGTCCCAGGACCTACGCACTTTATTTCGGCCCCCTGCCCGCCGCCCCCACCGTGGCTTCGGCTGAGACCTGTGTAGCCTGCTGCCCCCACCCCCACTCCCCCTCTCGACCCGCTGTGCCTTCAACCACCGATGTACATATTCCTACGTCATTTTTTTTTCTGATGCTCGGCCAGGGCTGTTATGTTTTATATATAAAAGAGAAAAATGATATCAAGCTCCAGGAGTAGGGGGTGGTTTCTTTGGGAGGTCCCTGGGATGTTGGGAGGCGGGGGGCACACAGGGTGTGTCTGCGGGAAGAGATGAACTTTTGAAAAGGCGTTTTGGGGTTCACAGAGGGGTTGAGGAAGGTGTGGGGATGATGGGGGCTACAACTTCGACGTGCACTGCTCCCTCCCGAAAGTTGTTTTGCTTGTGGGGAGGGGCCGCACCTGGCAATGCTGGAGGGGGCGGGGTGTGGAGAGCTACGTCTTGTGCATTCACACCTCAGTGGATCCACGTGGTACCGGAAATTGGACCTGAGGCTCTTGCATGCAAAGCATGTGCTTTCCAGCCCTCAGTACCTGCTCCCTGGCCCTTACCTGTGGTTTGGGGACCATACCCATAGACTAGGTGTTTGGGGGGACCATACAGTCCCGGGCATCAAACCAGACGCAACTGCCTACAAAGCACACTCTCCAGATGATACAGTGGGGAGGATGCTGGCCTTGCACACAGTGGACCCAGGTTCGATCCCCTGCATCACATAGGGTCCCCTGCTCCTAGAATGATTCCTGAGCGCAGAGCCAGGAGTAGCCCCTAAGCTTTGCTAGATGTGGCTCCCAAGTAAACAAGTATACGCACAACATAGCATGCTCTCCAGCCAGTAAGTCATCTTGCCCACCCGAAACTTGGTCAACTTTCTTTTTTAATTTTTTATTACTATTATTATCTTTTATTTTGGGTGTTCTTGTTGGGGGTGGGGTAAATTCATCCGCACCTCTTGCAGCTGGCTGAGAATATGATTGACCACTTCTGTTTCGTGGGAAGGAGTTGGGCTTTAATCCGAGGGGTCAGCGATTGGCAGGAAGGATCAGAGCATGTCAGCCATCTGAACTCTACCCTCTGACAGAGCTGCCAGTTCTTTCTGAGCATGAAAACCACCTGCTTGCCATGTGTGGGGAGCACTGCAGTGGAGCGGGGGTGTCCCACGTTTCCAGATAATCTGGGTCTTTGTAGTGAGGGGGGAGCATGCCACGCCCTCGCCCCCCCCTTCCCCAAGGTCTGCGTTCACTTTGAGGGCACAGGTAAGGTTCTTGCAAATGGGCCTCCCCGTTACGAGAAAAAGTCGTTGCGTTCAGCCGTCAGGTTCCAGGCGCTGGGACAGGACACTGAGGACCCGCTGGAACTTCTCGAGACGTGTGGCCCGGGGAGCCCTGGCCCCCTGGCTCCCCCAGAGTAGCCGGCGCAGGAAGCTGGCACTCAGGGCTTCACTCAGCTCCGGGTTCGGGCGGAATCCTGGGGGCGGGGCCAGCCGGGATGGGGTGGGGCCAGCCAGGATAACCACGCCCCCCGCCCCTCAGCACACCTGTCTTCCCGCAGGAGGACTTTGACCCCGCAAAGGGGCCGGGAGGGACTCTGCCCCAGGTATGCTGACAAGTGTGGCTGGGAATGGGGTGGGGATGGCTTAAGGGCACTGTGGAAACGAGTTTTGCTGGGGTGCCTGGGAGATGTGAGATGCAGGGGTCGCGGTGCGGGCCGCATTCCTGAGGGCTGTTCGCAGAGCCGGACTCGCCACCCCCGAGTGCGGGGGCCAGGAGGCGGAGGGTGGGATTTAGTGGGACTTAGGGGTCCTGCCGCCTGCTGGCAAACTAGGGAGAAAGGCTGCGCCATGTCGGAGGGAGAGGTTGTGCGAAGGTGAGACAGAGGTTGGGTTTTCCCTGGGCTGGAGTGAGGTGAGGTCCCGTTTTTCACTAGGTTGAAGGAGTCAGTTCTGGAGGACTCGGTGTTTTGCGGGGAGGTGGAAATGCTCTAGGGGCTACCGTGCCCGGGCGGGGCGGGGGGCTTCCCCTTTGGGGAGCCACGTCCACTGTCCCTACCTGTTTTGGTGAGGAGGTGGGACCGTGCACATTTGGGAGGCTTGGCAGAGCAGGCAGGGAGGAACGTTTAGAGCCCGCGGGGTGCTCCTAAAGCCGGGGGCGGCGCTCACCTCGCAGGCGCCGGGCAGCCACCTCGCGGTATTTGGGCGCGTCCCGGGCCACCTGTCGCGCCCGCTGCAGGGTACGCAGCAGCCGCTCGCAGCTCTGGTCCAGCGGCCCGGGATTGGGGAGCTCCTCGCCCTCCAGCAGGTGCACCGCGGGTGCCACGTGCGGCAGCGTCACCTCGCTCGGCTCGCCGGGTCCTGCAGAGCAAAGGTTCTGGGCGGGGTTGGGCCTGCGGGACCCCCCGCGGAGAGGTAGCGCCAAAGCGAGGCGCACAGATTAGAGCCTGAGCGGGTCGGGGCGTGGCCTAGGACAGGGGGTGGAGCCTAGGGTAATGTAAGGAGGGGGCACGAGAGCGAGAAGAGGGCGGAACCTATGGGGAGGAGGGGAGGAGCAAAGAGACCAGGTGGAGTCTGCCACAGAGGCTTGAACTTAGTACAGATCTGGACCCGGGTCAAGGGTGCGGTCCCGTAGGGGGACCAAGTTTAAGCGAAAAACAGGCGCTGCAGGGCGGAATTCTAGAACTGGATTAATACAGCCCGGAGCAGGGGCGGGCCCTGGAGCAGATACCTGGGCGGGGCCGCTCCGGGGGCGGGGCCATAGCAGGCGCCTGGGCGGGACCTGGCGCAGGGGGCGGGGCTGGGCCATAGGAGGCACCTGAAAGAGACCTCGTGCAGGGGCGGGGCCGTAGCAGGAGCCTGGGCGGGGCTTAGGACTGGTTTGGCACCTTGGTGAGCAAAGTCGCCCTGCAGGCAGCTGGGAATCGCTTTCCCCGAGGACACTCACCCTCGCCCTTATCCAGTGCGCACATCAGCGGCTTCAGCTGCTGCTCAAAGGCCAGCGCGGCCTCGGTGTGGCTTCTTCGGAGCTGGCGCCACGTGCGCTCCAAGCGGGACACCTTAGAGAACCGAGGACCCGCGAGACTGCCTCGCTTCTGCAGGCTTTCTCCGTGACCCTGCCTCCCCGAGCCCGGCTTCCCCACGCACCTGGGGCAGGAGCAGCGCACTCATGACCGCGGCCAGCCCGGGCAGGTCCCCCGCCGCCCCGGGACGCAGCGCCAGCGCCAGCTCCACCAGGCCCCGCAGGGTGGCGGCGCGTTCCTCCAGCGACCCCGCGCAGCCCAGCACCGCCAGCGCCGCGGCCAGCGACAGGGCTTCGTGCCTGTGGGGTCGGAGGGCAGGAGGGTCTGGGGGCAGTGGGGGAGTTCCTAATGCGAAGGGAGGGTGAGGAATGGGGGGATCTCAGGGGTGGAGGCTTGCACACACTCACCTTTCCAATATTTCCAACCTTAAGCGATGCCCATGTGGCAGTGTAAGCAGCTCCAGGCCAGAGGTGACCCCCATCGCGTCCCGCTGCGCCTTGGACACTCCCAGGAGGCCTGTGGCCTGGGGATTGGTGGGGTGGGGTTGGGGGGAAGGTCAGGTGAGTTAGAGGTGTTCTTGGCCTGGGGGTGACCCTGCGGCCAGAGGACCCACCTGACAGTCTGAAAGCAAAAGGTGCATAGCCGTGCTCTCTGCGTGGTGCTCTAGAAAGAGTTCTCGAAGCTTCCGCAGGACTTGGGGCTCCAGGGGCCGATTCTGGGGACCCAGCAGGCCGGAGGGGTTCTCAGGAGGGCAGAAGGAGACTTCCACCTGTGGTCTTGTGAAACATCCGTCTTCCTCCTTTTCCTCATTCTCCTGGACCACTTCCCACCATGTGGTCTGTGGCTCTGGGCAGCTGTGGTCAGGGGGTGTTCTCCGGGTCTCGGGCACGCGGAGTACCAGCTCACAGTAGGTTGGGGGGCGTCCAGAGGCCTCTGGCAGCACCAGGGAGGGTGTGCGAGGGGGCTTGGTCGGCGCCTTGGCATGAAGCTGTCCATCGGAGGCTGTGCGGCTATCAGCGATGGTTCCCAAGGGGTCTGGGACTTTCAGCAATGTGGGGTCACTCTCAGTCCGTGGTAGGAGATGCGTGAAAACAGCAGCGGCTTCTGGGTGGAGGGGTACATGCAGAAGAGAGCTGAGTGGGTCGGGTCTCGAGGGCTGCATGCACAACTGTTGCTTATGGGGGTCACACCTGGTGATGCTCAGGGGTTCCTCCTGGCTCTGCACTCAGGAATTACTGCTAGTGGTGCTCAGTGGATTGAACCCGGATTGGCCCTACCTGCTGTAATATGGTTCCGGCCCCAACTATTACTTATTCAGCCACTTGCCAGGCATCCTGAAGTAATTCTGTGAGGCTTTGAACTTGTACAGTCTGACATTACAAATGCTGCCCCCACATGGACACTGACCGCTCCTGGGCCCTGGCTACATCCGTGAACTCTGGAAGCGATGTTGTAAGGGCCTGAGAAATAGGATAGGGGTGAAGGCACTTGCCTTGGCCCTAGCTGGTTGAATCCCCAGTACCTATTTAACCACCTGCCAGGAGTGATCTCAGAGCACTGAGCCAGGAGGAAGCTCTGAGGACAGCCAGGTGTGGGCCCCAGACCAAATCCAAGCAATCCGAAACTCAACCAAACAGAAGTTGAGGGAATGGGTTTGCTTTCCAAACAGCAGAACAGCAGTACAAAGGCACTGGGGTAGGAATAGATTTTGAAAGTGTCACACATTGAAGGGAGACTGACCTTGGGGTAAGAAGGTGGTGTAGCGGGCCAGTCATGGCACAGCATACTGGGCACTTCATAAAAATTCTGATTTTCATCTTCTTTTTTGCCACACCCAGTGATGCTCAGGGGTTACTCCTAGCTCTGCATTCAGAAGTCACTCCTGGCATTGCTCAAGGGGCCACATGGGATGTCAGGGATTAAACCCAGCTTGGCTATGTACAAAGCAAGCACCTTACCTGCTGTACTAGCTCTCAAGCCTTCTAAGTTTGAATTTTAATTTAATTTTTTTTTGTTTTAGGCCCCACCTAGCAATACTTAGGGGTTATTCCTGGCTTTGCACTCAGGAATTACTTCTGGCAGTGCTTGGGGGATCCTATGGGAAGATGGGGATAGAACCTGGGTCGGCTGCATGCAAAGCGAACACTCTTCCCGCTGTCTTGTCACTCCAGCTCTATAAATTTGCATTTTTATAGCACCTACAAAGTTCCTGGGTGTTTCAGAGCTTCAGAAGCATTGAGACCCCAAGTGCTGGTCAGCTGAGGTCACTTGGGCAGGGAGAGAAGGAGCAGACAGAACCAGCCATAGCACCTCACCTGATTCAAAGGGGACACCTGCAGACTGTCCCAGAAGCTCCAAACCTGCTGGCTGACTGTCACTCCACTTCCTAGTCCTGGGGGGAGAGAAACAGGAGAGAGGGGAGCCCCATTCTGAGCAGGGCAGCTCCTCTGATACCTGGAAACCCCTTCATCCAATCATGTATCCAAACTGTGATGCTCGGGGTTGGAGCCATAGCACAGCAGATAAAGCACCTGCTTGGCACATGTTTGACTCAGGTTTTTCTGTTTGTTTTGTCTTTTTTGTTTTGGTTTGGTTTTGGGTCACACTCAGTGGTGCTCAGGGGTTACTCCTGGCCTTGCACTCAGGAATTACCCCTGGTGGTATTTGGGGCCCAGCCCAGCTGGAGTGATAGCACAGAGGGCAGGGCGTTTGCCTTGCACACGGCCGACCCGGGTTCAATTCCTCCGCCCCTCTTGGAGAGCCCAGCAAGCTGCAGAGAGTATCCCACCCGCACGGCAAGCTACCCGTGGTGTATTTGATATGTGAAAAACAGTAACAAGTCTCACAATAAAGACGTTACCGGTGCCCGTTCAAGCAAATCGATGAGCAACGGGGATGACAGTGATAGTGACAGGTGTTTGGGGGGCTATATGGGATGCTGGGGATTGAACCCGGACCAGTCTTATGCAAGGCAAATGCCTTACCTGTTGTACTATGACTCAGCCCCGCACCCCCAAGCCCCTCAGGTCCCAGTATCGCATAGAGCGCCCAAAGCATAGAGTCAGGAGTAATCGCTAAGTGCAGCTAGGTGTGACTCCAAAACCAAACATATTAGGGCACTGGTGGGGACAGGCAGATGTGTCGGGGGCATCAGCTGTGCTGGGAATGAAAGAGGGGCAGTTGCATGCAGAGCAGGGTCCTTAACCCTGCACAGTGTCATCCCACAACGTTTGTCACCCCACACTCTGTCCCCCTAGACGGAATCAGCCCCAAACAAGATGGAGAGGGGGGTGGGTGTCGGGGTCCTGGTGAAGCTGGGGGTGCAGGGGAGAGAGGGTGTGAGTACCTGAGAGGCTCTTTCAGAGTTGGGCTGTCTAGAAGCGTGTCCTCGCTAACACTGCGACCAATGGACGCCCGTCGTGCCACCGGCCTGGAGGCCACAGCCCCTGTGGCCTGGGACAGTGGCCGGTGGCCGCTAACATAGCTTCGAACCAGGGCGGGCAGGCTTGAGAATTGCTCGTCCTCCAGCTGAAAGAGGGCTGTGGGCCGGCCGGGCCGGGGCCGCAGAAAGACACGGAGCACCTCGAAGTGCAGAGCTGAGCCCTGCCAGCGGCAGGAAATTACAGGCTGGCCCCCGCGGGACCCCGAGGCACGCACCAGAAAATCACCATCTCGTTGAAGAAGTGCCTCCGCCTTCTGGAGAGAAAATTTAGGTACAATAGATCAGTATTTATGGTGACTCCTCACCAACGCCTGCCAGCATCCCATCCCCACCCCAAACACGGTTCCTCTTGTACCAAATCACTTCCCCGTTCTACAAGGGCCTTATGGCAGGACTACATTTCCCAAGAGCCTTTGCAGTGAGGGGCTGCCACGTGACAAGATATGACCAATAGGGTGAACGCTGATATAAAAATGGCTACATAGATTTGGCCTTTCTTTATTCTTTCGCTTTTTCCGGTCACCCACAGCGTTGCACAGGGATTACTCCTGGCTCTCCACTCAGGAATTACTCCTGGTGGTGCTGGGGAACATATGGGATTCTCGGGAATCGAACCCGGGTCGGCCGCGTGCAAGGCAAACGCCCTACCCACTGTGCTATCACTCCAACCTCAAATTTGGCCTTTCTAATCCTACTGCACTGCCCAACAGTCTCTGTCTGCTATGTGTCCTGGGTCTCCCCCAAATCCTAAGAGATGGCAGATCCATACGATGCAAGGAGCTGGAAGATGGAAAACGGGTGCTGACCCGTTTCTGGTGCGCTGCATCCCAGCTCCTCTGTGAGCAGACAAACCCATGAAGCTCTATTATATTGGGGGCGGGCATTGTCTGGGAAATGTTTGTTACCCTGCTAACGCGTGCTGACAAATGCAGCCTCCGTACTGAGTGCAAGCACCGGGCTTGCTGTGCAAATGTTACTCTGGCGGAAGCCATTCGAAGGAGTCTTCCAAACAGATGGGGCTGGTGAGTCCTACAGCGACTTTTTTAAAGTAGTCATTGCCAGCCTCCTTGGCTGGCATTTTAATAGGGTACAAGGGCCATGGCACCCAAAAGAGATAAAGCAAGCCTGGCAGTAGGCCTGGGGGTACCGAATGATTCGTGCAGAGAGTGCAGGTGTAACCCTGACTCTTGGAGAACAGAGGGACCTCATTTCATCCATGAGCAAAGTTCACTGTATCACTGTCATCCCGTTGCTCATCGATTTGCTCAAGCAGGCATCAGTAACGTCTCCATTGTGAGACTTCTTGTTACCGTTTTTGAGCAAAGTTAAGCAGAAGATAGCATTAGTCTGCTGTGGTGGCGCTCAAGGGTTACTCCTAGCTCTGTGCTCAGAGATCACTTCTGGCGGCGCCTGAGGAACCATACGGGATGCAGGTATTGAACCCAGGTCAGCGGCATGCAAGATGAGCACCTTACTCACTGTACTAGCTCTCCAGTCCCAATATCAGCCCTCTCTTAACAAAACAGCAACCACAAGGAGGTCTAAGGCTCCTCTTTAACCTCCCATCACCATCCTAAAGAAAGTGATCAGATAGGGGCTGGAGCGATAGCACAGCGGGTAGGGCATTTGCCTTGCACGTGGCCGACCCTGGTTCAAATCCCAGCATCCCATATGGTCCCCTGAGCACTGCCAGGAGTAATTCCTGAGTGCAGAGCCAGGAGTAACCCTTGTGCATCGCCAGATGTGACCCAAAAAGCTAAAACTTTAAAAAAAAAAAGTGATCAGATAAATATAGAAGCTGGCCATGATACCAACTTCAAGCCCTCTGGTCAACCCCCTTCGTCCCCCTTTTTTGTTGTTGTTTTTGGACCACACCCAGAGATGCTCAGGGCTTCCGCCAGGCTCTGAACTCAGGGGTCACTCCTGGCGATTTGCTCAATGGGTCACATGGGATGCTGGAGATAGAACTCCAAGGCAAGCGTCCTACCCACTGTGCTATCCTCCAGCCTCCTCCCCATCCCCAACCAGGCACCCCTTCTAACAGATCTTGACCCTCACTTCCTCCCTTCACTGCTCAGAATGTCTGCAGGCAGGAGGAGGTACCTGACGGGACAGGGGACCATGGTACCAGAGTTGACCAACAAAGTCCTCTCCATCTTGGGGCAGCTGCATGGAAGTCTTGGAGGCAGAAGGTATCGGGACTGAACTCCTTTCTGGCGACAGGGCTCTGTTTTCCACATCTGTAAAATGGGAATAAGGATCCTGCTCTGTCAGTGCCCTGAGAGGCAGTCAGCCCTTCTATGCTCCCGTGTTCTCAAGACAGGGGTCACACACACAAGCCATTAAATCTTGAAAAGCACTTTTCTCCTCTCACCTAGCTCTGTAGGAAGGAGGAGGAGGAAGAAGAGGAAGAGAGGAGAAGAAGAAAATAATGTCAAGCTGAAATGAGATTCATGAAGTTTTTGGGGGTCCCTGGAGCCACACTAAGAGGTGCTCAGAGGGCCATGCCATGTTAGTGATCAACTTCAGGGCCGTGCCTGTGATTTACCACTAGAAAGCTTTTTGGAGTGTTCAGTGGTCTGGAGCACATGCAGAACCCTGGGCCTTGTGTAGACCCCAAGCACCCCTAGGTGCTGAACCAGACCAAAGTTCCCACATGCAAAAACACATCTGTACAAATGTCAGCCAAGGAGTTGGAGCAATAATACAGCAATGAGGGGCTGGAGCAATAGCACAGCGGGTAGGGCATTTGCCTTGCATGCGGCTGACCTGAGTTCGATTCCCAGCATCCCATATGGTCCCCTGAATACCACCAGCAGTAACCCCTGTGCATTGTTGGGTGTGACCCGAAAAGAGAAAAAAAAAACAGTAAGGAGGGCGTTTGCCTTGCATGCGTTCAACCTGGGTTTGTTCCCCAGTATCCCAGAGGGTGCCCCAAGCACCGCAAGCCTAATCCCTGAGTGCAGACCCAGGAGGAGCCCCTGAGCATCACTGGTTGTGCCTCTCCTTTCTCTCTCTCTCTCTCTCTCTCTCACACACACACACACACACATACACACACACACAAAGACCAAATGTCAGCCAATAGTGACTTTATCTTCATGGTTTCTTCTTGGATTTGGGATTTGATGCATTCTACAATCAAGGTCAGGCTCAAGTCTCACATGTGCAGCTGTGAGTTCACAAAGTATGTGTGCCTGCGACACGTGCGTTGGGTGGCTGAGAGCCTCCTCCCCAGCAGAGGAACAAAGAGATGGGGAAATCACAGACTGATGGGGAAAATGACCTGTTTAATGCAGAGCTGTTACCACACTCACAGAACACCTGAAGGGGTCCGAGGTATAGGACTGCATGTAGGTATGGTTGATCATTAACAGAGGTAAAACATTTCAGCAGAGACAATTCTTTGGGGGGGAGATTAACTTAAGGAAACGTTCTGTCTCTCAAGGGACATCTATATTGCTTTCCTCTTTCCCTTATGTTGTACATACTAAACAATTAAATTTACTTCTTATTAATACTTGCAGTTATTTTTTTTTCCCTTGCTTTTTGGATCACACCCGGCACTGCACAGGGGTTCCTCCTGGCTCTGCACTCAGGAATTACCCCTGGTGGTGCTCAGGGGACCATATAGGATGCTGGGAATCAAACCCAGGTCGGCTGCGTGCATGGCAAACACCCTACCCGCTGTGCTATTGCTCCAGCCCCAATACCTGCAGTTATTTGAATAAATGCAGTAAGATATATAGATTCCCAAACTTCGTTCTCTGGGCTCTGAGAACAAGAAAGATTTTTATGTAAATCCCAGACTAAGTCCTCAGGCCAGTTCAGTTTGTCCTTCCCCATGGGGGTCCTGAATCTTAAGTCATAACAACTTGCATCAAGACCATGCATTTATGCTTTCTAGACTGTCCCATTTTGATGCCGGGTTCACTTCATCACTTGCCCCGGGTCCGTCCCAGTCCCACGGTGGGACCTCCCTTTTGGGCTGTTAGGAACTACAGCAACTGAAGCCTGAGTCAAGTAATTATGATGGATACCCAGGAGTAGATATATTTCAGAGTCAATCAACTCCCAAATATTAGGAGCAGCATTAGCGGTCTTTCTGTGTTTAAGCAAAGAACATTACTCTGTAGTAAAATATGAAAAGGCTAGATGGGAAATTAAAAAGCAGGTAATTTGGGGCGGGAGCGATAGCACAGCAGGTAGGGCATTTGCGTTGAACACGGCCGACCTGGGTTCGATTCCCAGCATCCCATATGGTCCCCTGAGCACTGCCAGGAGTAATTCATGAGCGCAGAGCCAGGAGTAACCCCTGTGCATCACTGGGTGTGACCCAAAAAGAAAAAAAAAAGCAGGTAATTCACTACAAATACACAGCTCAGAATTACTTGAAAGTTTTGGCTTATAAGTAACCAAGACTGACTGGGGAACTGTGACAGTGAGAGGGAAAACAC
Organism: Sorex araneus; assembly: GCF_027595985.1. Taxonomy (NCBI): domain Eukaryota; kingdom Metazoa; phylum Chordata; class Mammalia; order Eulipotyphla; family Soricidae; genus Sorex; species Sorex araneus. The sequence goes on from NC_073303.1 coordinate 237,335,633, forward strand.
AAAGGAAAGGTTAAAGATAAACTCAGGGGATTAGGGATGCTCGCAAGAGCATGCTAACCTTCTCTGGGGGGAGGAAAAGGGGCAATTCACTGACGAACAATTCACTGATGAAGCTTAAAACACTTAGGGTTAATATCCAACACATAGTGATGCCTTTGGTTTTCTTATCAGTCTCAGTCCTGAGAGTCTTGCCTTGGATGGAAGGGAACAGTGGCGGGGGTGTGTGTGTGGGGTGGGGGACAGTGTTCTTGCTTCTCACACCCCCACTTCTCCAGTCTCTGTGCATGACAAGGTCTGCAGGATTCCTGCCTCCTGACTCACGGCAGGCAGTCCGCAGTGGAGGGCCTGGAAGGGGCAGGAAGTTTGCAGCTCAGCCGAGAGAGGTGACTCTAGGGGCGGGGTGCAAGGCCAGAAGTTGGCTCCAGGTGCCACATACCTGAATGCCAGGTGTGTCTCCCGGATGCCAGGGCACTTCCTGTTTTGCCAGGTTTGGCCTTAGGTCTTCTCTCTCTCTCTCTCTCTCTCTCTCTCTCTCTCTCTCTCTCTCTCTCTCTCTCTCCCTCCCTTTCTCCACTCTCTTTTTTGGGGGGTGCCATACCTGGGGATGCTCAGGTTATTAATCCTGGCTCTGCACTCAGGGGACTATATGGGGTGCCAGGGATCAAGCCCTGGTTGGCTGCATGCAAGGCAATCGTCTTTCTCCCTTCCTTCTCCCTCCCTCCTCCCTCCCTCCCTCTCTCCCTCCCTCCTCCCTCCCTCCCTCTCTCCCTCCCTCCCTTCCTCTCTTCCTTTCTTCCAACTCTGCATTCAGCAGTCACTCCTGGCACCCCCCCCTCCTCACAAAATAATAGGACAGACATGGGTACTGAGTTGGATGGGACAGACACCTGCATACAGGTGGACACAGGGACTCAAACATGCCACTGAGCAAACACAGAATAAGCACTGGCTGTATGCCAGCCTTGTTCTAGACTCTGAGATAGAGGCAGAAGATCCGGGCTCTTGTCCTGCTCCATCTGGTGGGCAAGATACAGAACAATCACAGGGTGAACCAGGAAGGTACCACAATAAATCAACGAAGGTGGGAGACAGAAGCAAGAAGAGCAGAGGCATCAGGAAACTCTTTTTGTTGTTTGTTGTGTCTTCTGTTTGGGGGCCACGCCTGGTGATACTCAGCTCTGCACTCAAGGATCACTCTTGGTGGTACTTGGGGACCCTATGGGGTGCCAGGAATTGAACCTGGGTGGATCGCATGTAAGGCAAAGGCCCTTTCCGCTGACCCTCTCAGTTAACTTTAAAAAAGCAGGTTATTCAGAAAGGCTACCGCTCCCCCGCCGCACCACACACACACACACACACACACACACACACACACACACGGTGACATCGGAAAGGTGGAGAAGACAGTTTTGCAAAGATTGGAGAAGCGTAGGTCATGTGGCATGTGGTGGGGAGTGGGCGGGGGGCAGGTAAGGCAAGCACAAAGTTCCAAAGTTGCTTTGCAGCTTGCATTCGACGTTTTGCTCATCAAGGAGGGCTTGTGGCTGCAGTGCAAGGAGCAAACAGCAGAGAGGTTTGGGAGGTAGGAATTCAGCGCAAGAACTGAATGTTCATCTCACTGGACGACAGGCTTGAAGCGAGGAAGGGGCACAGATCTGGCTGCAGGGCAATAGTGGAAGGCAGCGAGGTTCTCTGTTATTGCACCAACGGGCTCAGACGAACACATGCCCTGGTACAGCCAGGTGCAGGAACACGCGGTCGAGCTCCAAACTCTAGACGCACGCAGGTAGGCACCGAGATCCTCCCTGCAAGCCTGTGCAGCCACCTGGACTCCCAATCCATTAATCCCAGGATCTTGATCAGCCCTGGGACCCTCACTCACCTAGCTGGGGACCCGCGGAGCTCCTAAGGAACCGGGGCCAGTTGAAGCCAGAGGTTCTGCGGCTCCGGGTCCCTCCCTTCCCGCCGTGGGCAGGTCCCACCTTCTCGGCCCCGCCCTCTTGGAACAAAGCCAAATCACCTGGCTAGTCTCCTGAAAACCCCGCCCAAGGCCCTCATAGGGCACGCCCGTTTGGGGGGCGCCCACCACAGCGGTAACCAATCAGAGGCCTCCCTCTCATCCCGTCCCGCCCCCTAGACTAACAGACTACTCCGAAGGCCACGCCCCCTAGGGGAAACTCTCGGCCGGTCCCGGGCTCCACCACTCGGCGGGCGTCGCCCCGCCCTTCTACTCGCCACGCCCACTTGCACCCCGCCCTTTGGGAAACGGGGCAATGCTCCCCAACAGTCCCTTCTCTGAAATTAAGCCCCCTCGCCCCCAGATCGGGGGGTCGTCTCTTTCGGCTTCCCCCCTACCCCTAGGATCCGGGGCTGGTAGAGAGGCTATATGGACCCTCTCGCCTGGCCGGGGGTGTGGGTGTGGGTACCGGCTGGGCTGCTGTGACGTACAGGGGTGCGCTTCCTCCAGACCGCCCCCCTGGGGTTCCCGGAAAGAACCGTGACTGGGGTTTGTGGAGAGAAATGCGGGAAAACGTGGCAGCCTTTCCCCTCTCCCCCCAACCCTCCATATTGCGTGATGGAACTATTAACCTACGGTTAGAGAGTTGGGGGGGGCAAGCAATCAGGGGGATCCCGGTGGGAAGAAAGATGTGTGAGGGGTTTGCTTTTATCTTGATGCCTGGAGATGAGGGGTGTCCACTCATATTGAAGGCTCAAAAAGGGCAACAGTAATTTTAATTTTTACTTATTTATTATTTAAAAAATAATAATTATTATTAATTTGGGGCCACCCTGGGGATGCTCGAGTGACTCTTGACTCTGCATTCAGAAATTATTCCGGGTGGCCATGAGGGACCCCATGGGATGCCAGGGATCCAACCCCAGTCAGCTGCAAGCAAGGCAAGTGCCCTACCCGCTGTACTATCTCTCCAGTCCCCTAAAGTTAAAATTTTTGAAGTTAATTTTTAAAGTAAAAAAATTTAAATTAAGATAGTTTAAATTTTCAAGCAACGACTTGTAAATGTTCACTCGCATTTACCTTTTTTTTTTTTTTTTTTTTTTTTTTTGCCACACCCCGCGATGCTCAGGGTTTACTCCTGGCTCTGCAACTCAGGAATTATTCCTGGTGGTGCTTGGGGGATCAAACCCGGGTTGGTGGCGCGCCTTACTGGCTGTGCCTTCATTTATTTTAAAGCACAGCCCACTCGGCGAGGTAAGAACAACTTAAGTGTCTTCACCTCCCCATTTCTACATGCGGAAACTGAGGCACGGGGCAGCTGAGCTCTTGGCGCCAGTGGACCCGGGTTGTGAAGATGGGGTGTGGGAAAACCCTGCTTTCCTGGCTTTCACTTCCGCAGCCTGGACTGTCCTGCAGCCCCGTTGTAACTGGAAACGGAGAACAAGGCTGGCACCCATTTACAGATGAAGAAATTACCTCAGTCCCCAAGTCAGGCTGGAAGAAACCCCAGGCTTATTGGTGGGGGCGTCTCTTCCGTAAGCGCCCCCAGCCTGGTTTGCAAGTTAGGGTCCGTTATGAGGAGAGGGCTGGGGAAAAGGCTCGGTGGAGGGGGCTAGAGCGCCCCCTAGTGGACAGCCTCCCTAGCGGTGATTAGGGTGGGAAAAAAAAAAAAAACACCAACCAATCCCCAAACCAATGGGTTTGCAAAGTGGGTAGAGAGAGAGGAGGCTGTTTTGGAGATGAAAAATGGGAGACTATTCCCAGGCTTGGAGGGTGGAGATGGGAGAGTGAGAGGGTTCACATAGAGGAGATGGTTTCAGGGAATGGTAAGGACTGGGACGAATATGATTGTTAAAGGAATGCAGGAACCATTTGACTAAGCTAAAAGAAGAGCTGAAGAGAGATTTGCATGCTAGACACTGAGGTTCATCCCTGCCTCCATGATAGCTCCCGAGTTAAGGTAGGGGAAACGGTTATAGTCATCCGTTCATTTAACAGATGCTTCCTGGAGCCTGTATATGAGCCCAGTTTGGAGGGGGAAAACAATGAGTGTAGGAGACAGGTTTTGTTTGGGGCCACACCCAGTGGTACTCAGGGCTGACTCCTGAATCTGCACTCAGGGATCACTCCTGGTTGTACTCAGGGACCCTATGGGGTGCCAGGGATTGAAACTGAGTGGGTTTGTGTCTTCCCCACTGTATTATCTCCTAAAAACAGTTTTAAAAAGGGATTGGGGGAGGGGGGCTAGAGCAATAGCAAGGCAGGTAGGGCGTTTGCCTTGCAAGCGGCTGACCCAGGTTCAATTCCCAGCATCCCATATGGTCTCCTGAGCACCGCCAGGGGGTGATTCCTGAGTGTAGAGCCAGGAGTAACCCCTGTGCATCTCCAAGTGTGACCCAAAAAGCAAAAGGAAAAAAAAGGACATGGGATGGGACTGGAAGTATAGTACAGTGGGGAGGGCATTTGCCTTTGCATGAGGCCAATTCAGGTTCGATCCCTGGCATCCCATGGGTCCCTGAAGCACTGCCAGGAGTAATTCCTGAGTGCAGAGCTGGGAGTAACCCCTGGACACTGCTGGCTGTGACCCAAAAAGCCAAAAATAAAAAAAATAGAAATCTGGAGCACTGCACATATGTTGTGTGCAGGAGCCCCAGGTTCAAACTTGCCCCCCTCATGGCCCCACCACCCACCAACAGTTACCGACAATGGTGATCAGAAGTTCATGGAGGAAGTCGGATGGGGTGGGATATCTGTGACTCTTCAGAGGGTGAGCCCTGAGATCGCCTAAGACGAAGGTGGACAGAGCCATGTGCCAAGGCCCTGGGGCAGGTTGGGATGTGCAGGAGCAAGAAAGTGACCAGAGAGAGAAGGAGCAGGCAGAGAGGGGACAAGGCAGGCCAGAGAGGCCCTGCTGGGCTTCAGAGAGAACTTAAGAGATCCTAAGAGAGGTGGACTGTCAAAAGCAGAAGGACTTCTTGGGGCACCCTGTATAAAGGGACAGAGAGAGAGAGACAGAGAGACAGAGAGAGACAGAGACAGAGAGAGACAGAGAGAGACAGAGACAGAGGAAGAAGAGGAGAAGAGGGCGGGTTTTGGAGCTGCTTTCAGCAGAGTTCAGTGCCCAGGGGCCGGATGGGGAAGGAAGTCGCTTGATGCCACCGTGGTGTCCACCTGCCCCACACAGCCCCGGTGGGGGCGGGAAAACCAGAGGCCAGGTCCCGCGTGGAAGAGCTGGGCGGCAGGTGCTCCCCTTCCCCTTCCCCCTCCTCCAGCTCCTCCTCCTCCAGCCCTCGACACCACGACAGTTGCACAGTTATAAGCAGAGAAGAGGAAGTGGTGGCGAGCGCAGGGCCCGGGCGGGGTGGCGGCGGCGGCGGCAGCAGCGACCAGGGCGCAAGGGCCCCGGGCAGGCGGGCAGGCGAGAGCCATGGAGATGTGGCGCCGGTGCGCGCGCTGGCTCATCGAGTGCCGGGTGCTGCCCGCCAGCCACCGGGTGACCTGGGAGGGCGCGCAGGTGTGCGAGCTGGCCCAGGCCCTGCGCGATGGCGTCTTACTCTGCCAGCTGCTCAACAACCTGCTGCCTCACGCCATCAACCTGCGAGAGGTCAACCTGCGCCCGCAGATGTCCCAGGTGAGTGGGCGCCCGCCGTCCCCCCTGCGCCCTGGACGGGGGGCGGTGCTGCTGGTCGGGGCCAGGGCACGCGGGCACCGGGGCCTGGCCCTTCTGGTGCTGCTGGTGGATGGGTGGGTGCCTCCTCGTTCCGGGTTGGGGCGGTCTCTCCTCTCCAGTGAAAGGGGTGCTGGCTGGCGTGGGGCTGGAGCTGGGAGTGTTGGGGGGGTGCGATTGATAGACTCTCCGAGGTTCTAACTATCAGCCTCCACCCCCCCACCCCCCCAATTTCCTCGTTTGCCCACTGAGGTGGGGCAAACTGGAGATCAGTATTTGCCAGCTCCAGGCGGAGGCAAGCTTATACACACATCCCTTGGGGGGATGGAGGGACAGCATCCGGGCCGGTGGTCTCCAGTCTCATCTCGGTACCCCCTGAGTGTTGTTGGTCTTCCCAGGTTCTGGCCCTAGGGGAGGAGTCTCAAGGGCCCGGGCCCTTTCCTTCCCCCTCACATCTTCCTCTTGGCTTCCTGCCTACCCCGAACCTCAGCAGAGCGGGGCGACCAGGGGGTTCTGAACGCTGGACTATGTTCCCAGTAGGCCTTAGTCCTGGACGCCCCCTTCTCCCCCACATCCCCGAGTTGGGGCACAGCTTCTGTCCCTCCCACAGGCTTTTCTGCAAGCACCAGGGGCGGAGAGTGGATTTGATAGTGGGGGGGGGGTGCCAGGGGGGGTGCCAGGAAACAGATTCAAATCCCGATTTGAATGTGGTTGGTGCAGTGTGAAGGGCGACGCGATTGAGGTTCCCCAGGTGGCACCTTTTTCTGGGTCCGGATGGCCTCAGAGGTGGGGCGGGGGTGGGAGGGATGCTGGGAGCACCCCCACATGGCTTGGGAGCTGGAGGGGAGCCCCCCCACCTATCCAGCCTGGGCTCTGAGAGGGGGAGAGTTGTCTTGGGGTGCTGGCGGGAGGTGGGGGTGCTTCTTAGGGCCACCAAGGATTGGAGGGGACATTGAGGACTCTGTCGGGTTTAAGAGGCCACGTGCAGATGGCACAGGGGAAGCTGGAGTTTGAGGAGAGGGTGGGGGGGTGTTTCAGGGTCTTGGGTGGGAAATGTGGTTGACCCTCCCTTCCTTCCTTCCTTCCTTCCTTCCTTCCTTCCTTCCTTCCTTCCTTCCTTCCTTCCTTCCTTCCTTCCTTCCTTCCTTCCTTCCTTCCTTCCTTCCTTCCTTCCTTCCTTCCTGTTTTTGGGTCACATCCAGAGGTGCTCAGGGCTTACTCCTGGCTCAGCGCTCAGGAATGAATCACTCTTGGCGGTGCTCTGGGGATCATATGGGGTGGCCAGGATTGAACTTGGGTTGGCGCCATGCCAGGGAAACCCCCTACCTGCTGCTGCACTATTGCTCTGGCCCTGAGGAAGTCCAGTTCTAGAACCTCCTTCTTATCCAACCCCTCCCCCCCCCAATCCCTCTAGCCACAGGCCATCCTGAATTTGCCTGTATTTGTTTGCTTCCCCTGGCTTCAGGGACAGGAGAAAGTAGCCTGGATGGGCCGGACTTTCAGAGGTTTAGGACCCTCAGGAGGTTTCAATAACAGCGAGTGGGAAACGGGGTTGGTCTGAGGGCTGGGCATGAAGCTCTGCCTGTGTCTGCCCTAATACTGTGTTTCTTTCAAAAATTTATTTAGTTATTAATTATTGCTTTTTGGATGGGGGGGGGCACTCCCGGAGATGCTCAGGGCTGACTCCTGACTCTATGCCCAGGGCTGACTCCTGGCGGTGCTTGGTGGTTGCTGGGCAGTGAATGTGGGTCAGTCGCGTGCAAGACAAGAGCCCTCCTTGTTGTATCATTACTCCAACCTCTGAAGCTAGTTTTCTGATGATGAGCAAGGGGTCCCCAGGGGAAGAGGGGGGATTATTCATCTTTGGGAGAGGCAGCCACACACTGGGGACACTAGTTCTCCATGCTGTACTGATAACAACAAGGACCTCAAACTTGCATGGTATCTTCAAGTATCTTCATGATTCTCTTAAATAGGGAAATAGAAACAAAAATGCCCCTTCTCGCCTTGCCTCCTACCCTCAGACTATAGCAGAGGAAGAAACTGCTCTTCTCGGAACCCTGGTGTGAAGGCAAGGCGGTGTCCCGGGGAGGAGTTAGGCTTTAAGCAAAGGGGGCATTTTGGGCTGGGTTTTGCAGAGTGAGTAGGAGCTTTCTCATTGCTTGGCTTTCCTCTGCTCAGACAGGCCTCAGGAAAGGCAGGGGTTGTTCTCTGGTTGGCCTCATCTGAGAGTGCTGCCACGCTCATGTTTCTTTCCTGGAAGCAGACTCCCATGTTCAGCTCACGGTGGGGATGTAGATGGGGAGCTAAGAGGGCAATCCAGGGAACCAGAGGAAGGTATCCCAAGAACAGTGATCCTGACTTATGGGCTCCTTACTGTCAAAAGAGTAAAGTTGGGAGCAACAACTGGTCAGAGAGAGAGAAAAGGGATGGTATTGGGGTGGCACCAGGAAAGGTGCAGGGGCTGTAACTAGGGGACCAATGTCTCTCATTTCTTCTTCTGTTCTATTTTTAGATGGGGGGCATAGAGAGATCAGAAATAATACTCGTGGGGCTGGAGTGATAGCACAGTGGGTAGGGCATTTGCCTTGCATGCGGCCAACCCAGGTTCAACTCCCAGCATCCCATATGGTCCCCTGAGTAATTCCTGAGTACAGAGGCAGGAGTAACCCCTGTGCATTGCTGGATGTGACCTAAAAAGAAAAAAAAGGAAATAATACTTGTGGGGCTGGAGAGATGATTGGACAATAGGTTGGGTGCTTGTTTTGCATGTGGCCAACCTGGGTTTGACCCCCAGAATCCCCTAGTATCCCCCAAGCATCACCAGGAGTGATTCCTGAGGGCAGAGCCAAGAGTAAGCCCTGAGCATCACCGGATATGACCCCCTGACAAACAAAAATGATATTTTCTTTTTTCTTAATATTTTTTGTCATACTTTTGTGCTATGGGGACCAGGTGGGGCCAGCGATGGTACCTAGGCCTCCGGCAAGCAAAGCATGAGCTCAGCCCTTTCAGCATCTCCCCAGATCCTCAATTCTTCTTCATAGAAGAAATGCTTTAGCTTGTTAGTTTCTGAGGTGAGAGCACCCTATATCTCAGTATGTCTATTAGCAGTCTATCCACTCCCCTCTAACAATCTCCCTTCATCCCTCCACCTGTCCATTCATTACCCATGATCTACTCATCCCTCCATCTATTCATCCATCACCCATCCATCCATTCCTCCACTCATCCATTCATCATCCATTCATCATTTGCCCATCCTTCCATCACCCATCCATCATGCCTTTGTCCTTCCATCCATATCTCCATCCTCTACCCATCCATAATCCATCCACCTTCTCATCTCCCTCCATCCATCCATCTATCCATCCATCATCTATCCACCTGCTCATGTCTCGATTCATCTATCCACTCACCCATCCATCTGTATTCCCACCCACCTATCCACCCGCTGCTGCATCCTCCATCCATCTACCCACCCACTCACTCATCCATCCACCCATCCATCCATCATCCATTATCCATTCACCCATCTATCATCCATTCATCCATCATTATCCATCTATAATCTATGCAACCATCATCAGTCCATCCATAACCTATCAACCCATCATTTATACATCCATCATCCATTCACCCATTCATTATTCATTCCTCTATCATCCATCCACATCCATCCATCAACCATCATCAATCAATTCATCCATTCATCCATCAATCCATCCATTCATCGATCCATCCACCTCCCACACATTCAGCAATTTCAGTGTATGACAGATCCTGTTCTTGGTGCTGCCACAGTGGGGACAAGACACTCACCCACCCTGACATCTCTTAGTGACAACCTACTGGAAGACCAGTAGCAAATAGATAAGGAAATGCAATGATTGTTGAGGGGCTTCCTGTGCTTGGGAGCAAACAGAGCATGAAAGGGTTTTGATTTTTCTGGGGGGTTCACGCTTTTGAATAGGATGTCCAGGAAGCTGCTTGCAAAAAGTGACATTTGAGCCAGGACCTGGGGAATGTGAGGGAATAAATCACCTGAACCCAGAGAATCAGGGGTCCTGGGAAGAGGGAATCCCCAGTGCTAAGACCCCCAAAGTAGGTATGGGTTGATGCCCACATCATCCAAGCCAGATTGCAGAGGGTTGGTGGAGGAAGCCCTTTGGAGATCTGAGGCCATAGGGAAGATGGACAAGCCCCCTCTCCCCACTGCAGCTCGGCACAATGGGGGTACATGTCCTAGATGAAAAGATGAAAATTTTTTTTTGGCTTTTGAGGTCACACCCGGCGATGCTCAGGGGTTACTCCTGGCTCTGGACTCAGGAATCACTCTTGGCAGTGCTCGGGGACTATATGGGATGCCAAGGATTGAACCCAGGTCAGCTGCTTGCAAGGCAAACGCCCTCCCCACTGTACTATCACCTCACTCCTGTAACCTTTTGTTTTGGGGGGATCTGCACCCAACATGTTCAGGGCTGACTCTGCACTCAGGAATTACTCCAGGCAGGGCTCAGGGGATTCTATGGGGTGGCGGGGATCGAACCCAGGTCAGCTGTGTGCATGGCAAATGCCCTACTGTCTTGTCTCTCCAGTCCCTGCAAGAGATGAAACTTTATGTCCCAAGTGGAGAGGAAGGGACAAATTGTCTTTTAAAAAAATTTTTTTTATTAGAGAATCACTGTGATGTACAGTTACAAACTTACGAACTTTTGTGTTTGCATTTTACTCATACAGGAATCGTTTACCCATCCCTCCGCCAGTGCCCGTTCACCTCCACCAATGATCCCAGTATCCCTCTCACCACCCCCACCCCATCCCCCACCACCCCACCCTGCCTCTGCGAGGAAGGGACAAATTGTGACAGTCATTGTGGGGAAGATCCATCAGGACATGCCGGTCGATTAGCCGTGGGTGGGGCCAGGCACTGGGCTGAGACAATGCCAAGGTTCACTGATGCCTGGGCAGAAGCAAGGAAGAGCGGTGATAGGAGAGGTGGAACAGCATGGGGGAACATCTAGCGGGGAAGGTGGTCGCTCAGAGGAGCCAGACCTGGGTTCAAATCCTGGAGCTGGGGCAAGAGCGACAGATCAGGGTTACAGCACTTGCTCTGTATGGGGTGAGCCCTAGTTCAATCCCTGGCACCCCATAGAGTTTCCAAAGCACCTGGCCAGGGATGATCCCTGAGCACTGAGCCAGGAGTCAGCCCTGAGCACTGTGGGAATATGCCCCTAGCCCCGACAACACATTCCTGGGGCTGGTACAGCGGGGAAGACATTTGCCTTGCATGCGGTCAAGCTGGGCTCTATCCGAGGGCAGCTAGAGGTGATCACTGAGCACAGAGCCAGGAGTCAGCCCTGAGCACTGCCGTTTGTAGCCCAGAAACCAAAATAACAAAACCAAAACCAAACCCCCAACCCAAACCAAAAAAAAAAAAAACATTCTGTTGGTTCAAGTACTAAAATACTGGGGCATCAGGGAGAACATTTGCCTTGCACGTGGCTGGCTCCGGCCCAATCCCCGGCACCCCATGGGGTCCCCCAAGCCCGCCAGGAGTGATCCCTGAGCACAGAGTCAGGAGTCAGTCCTGAGCACAGTGGGGTATGTCCCCCCCAAAACAAAACAAAATAAAACACAAAAGTTGCCCAGGGGAATTATTAACTTCTCCCCCTGCCCTCCAAACTCTTCCTCGCTTTCCCTGGAAGCAAAGGCCCTTTTGTTTGTTTTTTCTCATTTGCCTGTCCACCCTTCCAGTATTTCTTTATGCAAACATAAGCAGAGAGGAACTTCGGAGCTTTGCGACACCCAGCCAGGAACGTGGCACCTACCACCACGATTGGATTGTTTAGTCCATCTTTCCTCATTTGCATAACCCTCAGGGCAGGTTTCCCAAACCCACCCTGGTGGGTGTTAATCGCTCGTTTGTATATATGTGTATATTTTACAGGTTCCTCATTTAAAAAAATAATTCAGGGTGCAAACATCCATCTACAGAACCAACCACCTCTATTGTGCTGTGTGTCAGGCATTTGCTTAAAGTAGGGATCACAAACTACAGGTTGAGGGATACCAACCATTGAGTGTGTATATATATATATTTTTTTATGAGGGGGGCAAGTCAGAATACTGCCCACAGGCTCCCCTTGATGGTTTTCAGCCAAACAGGCAGTTCTGTGAGAGGATGTGGTGATATTTCCCCACTGTGATGTTGGGGATTTCCTGGACCACACTGGTAGAGCACCAGGGATGCTTGGGGGATCGTGTGTTGCCAGAGACAGACCAGAATTGGCTGTATGCAAGGCACATGCCTCAACACCTCTACTGTCTTTCTGGCCCCTGGGCTGCTAAATAGCTTATAAATAAAGTTTTATTGGCACACAGTCACACCTACCCATTTATGCATTTTTCTCAGGGCAGAATCTGGATTGCAGGATGTTTGTTGAACTAAAGTTTTATTGGTGCACAGTTACACTCATACAACTATGTGTTGTTCAAAGAATCTGGACCACAAGGTGTGAGAAAAAATAAAGTTTTTTCTTTGTTTCTTTTTTTTGGGGGGGCCACACCCTGTGGTGCTCAGGACTTACTCCTGGCTCTAAGTTCAGGGATCACTCCTGGTAGTCCTCAGAGGACCATACAGGGCGCTAAGGATCTAATCCTGGTTGGCTGCAGGCAAGGCAAGAGCTTTACCCCTGTGTTCTTCCCCTGGCCCCTGTTTTATTGAATTCAAGGTTGGTTTTTTCTTTTCTTTTCTTTCTTCTTCTTCTTCTTCTTCTTCTTCTTCTTCTTCTTCTTCTTCTTCTTCTTCTTCTTCTTCTTCTTCTTTTTTTTTTTTTTTACTTTTTGGATCACACCCACTAATGCGCAGGGGTTACTCCTGGCTCTGCACTCAGGAACCACTCCTGGCAGTGCTCGGGGGACTATATGGGATGCTGGGAATTGAACCCCAGTCGGTCATGTGCAAGGCAAATGCCCTAAACCCGCTGTACTATTGCTCCAGCCCCTTAATTCAAGTTTCATTGGTGCGAAGCCGTGCCCTCTACCATACTGTTTAGAGGGCAGGATATGGAGGACAGGGTGTTTTTGTATGAATAAAGTTTTATTGGCACAGAGCCACACCCACTCATTTGCATTTTGTCTGAGTGTAGAGCTGGGTACTTTCCAGAGACTGACCTGTGGGTCTGGAGATACTACTCCAGACCTCTACTGTAGCAAAGTGTGCTCGCCCCTAACCTCCACACTATGATACATGAATTTATTTAACCCCCCCACAGCACCCCACTCACGTTCAGCGGACCATGTGCTGCTAGAGATCAAGTTGGACCACTTGCAAAGCTGGGGCTCTGCCCACTGAGCCATCTTCCTGACCCTGCTGTTGACAGACACTTGAATTGTTCCAGGCTTTTTTTTTTTTTTTTTTTTGGTGGGGGGAACACACCCAATGGTGCTCTGGGGTTCCTCTTGGCTCTGCACTCAGGAATCACTCCTGGTGATGCTCAGAGGCCCCTCTGAGATAGGGATGCCAGGGATCAAACCTGGGTTGGCTGTGTGCAAGGCAAACACCCTCCCCGCTGGACTATCACTCTGGCCCCAGGCTTTTGTTTGATAGACTCCAGTATCAAATTTCAGCAATAGATAACCTTGTCTCGGTATCCTTTTACAACTTCTCCATTTGTGAGCTGTACCAGGCCACCTGTCCTTTCACCTATTTTTCGAGGGGGGGTATAGCTGGAGGTGTTCATTCCTGGCTCTGTGCTCAGGGATGGCTCTTGCGGAGCTTGAGGAGACCATATGGGATGCTGGGAATTGAACCCATGGCAAGCATCCTACCTGCTGTACTATCTCTCTAGACCACTCTGTATGACTGTTTTGTCACATGTAATGTGGGGAAACCTCCAAAACTTCATTGCTCGGGGCTGGAGTGATAGCACAGCGGGTAGGGCATTTGCCTTGCACAAGGCCAACCCGGGTTCGATTCCCAGCATCCCATACAAGTCCCCTGAGCACCGCCAGGAGTAATTCCTGAGCACAAAGCCAAGAGTAAAGCTACCCCTGTGAATTTTTGGGTGTGACCAAAAAAGCAAACAAACAAACAAACAAAACTCATTCCTCTCTTCAGGTGACCCTTATTAAGGACAGATGAGAGAGGAGATAGAGAATTTAAAAAAGAATGTGGCCATCTCTAAACGTTTTTTTTAAATTTATTTTTAATTTTAATTTTATTTTTTTTTTAACCACTGCTATATACATAGGCAAATATATCCGTGGGATAAATTCTCCGAAGGCTTGGCTGGCTCAAAGCCTGTGAGTTCTTCTTCTTTTTAAAAATAGATCTTGCCAAATTGTTCTCCCTAAGGGATTGCTCCCATATTAATCGTTCCAATTATACTACCACTAGCAATGTAGGAGCGCATTCATCTTGCCAAGAGATCATTCTCTTGTCATCCTTGGACTTTCGCCAACAGAATGGGTCCTAAATGGAACTTCTCTGGCTCGATTTACTTTTTTTTCTTCTTCGGAGTGACACTGAGCCTCTTTTTCCTGTGTTGAAGTGTTATTTATAGCTTCTCTCTTTGAAATAATCAGATTGGTTCGTCTCATTTTCCCAGTGCTCTTGCTTTTATTCTCCCTTCTAAGATGCTTGACATATTTCTCTTATTGATTTTCCAGGAGATCTTTTTTTTCTTTTTTCTTCAGTTTTTTTTTTTTTTTTTTGGCAACACTCGGTTTTGTTGTCAAAAGAAACTCAGAGCTTACTCCTGGCTCTGTGCTCGGGGATCACACCTGATGAGGCTTAGGGAACCTTATGGGATGCTGGGGATTAAACCTGGGTCAGCGGCATGCAAGGTGAGCATCTTACCTGCTGTACTATCACTCGGGCCCCATTCTGGAGCTCTTTAAAAAAAATTTTTTTTTAAATTTTTTGGTCACACCTGGCGATGCACAAAGGTTACTCCTGGCTCTGCACTCAGGAGTCACCCCTGGCGGTGCTCAGGGGACCATATGGGATACTGGGAATCAAACCTGGGTTGGGCGCGTGCAAGGCAAACACCCTACCTGCTATGCTAAGGCTCCAGTCCCTCTGGAGCTCTTTAGAGATGAGACTCATTGGGATTTGAAGTCAGGGACTCACTCGCTTTCTGACCTCCTGAGAAAAAAGTGAGTTCTGACTCTGTGGTTTATAAAGTAAGAGCGTCACTTTGTCCCAGGGTTGGCTAAGGCTGAAATATGGCCATGGCAATGAAGACTCATAACTTGGTGACTGAGTGTTATGTGGAACCAGCACTCACTGCCTACAAGTCCCTCCGGCAGTTCCTTTTCACAGGTCTGATACCCCCAGGAGCACATGGCATCAGTAAGGAAGCATCCCTGCAGCTGCAGAAACCAAGATCACCACTTGGGTGACTACGGGCACTTACTCCTTGCTGACATCCCAGTGCTATTGGGGTCAACTGGAGAGGGGGATCTCACGGGGATGGGGTTGCGTTAGAAGTGTCCTGCAGGAGCCAGAGAGATAGGACAAAGGTGAATGGAACTTAAGGTATTATGGGAGCAGAGAGGTGGCCGTTTCTCTGGAGCAATCAGGGTTGACTGCTTGGAGGTGGTGACATGCTCATTGAGTGCGGGATGTTGGGCCCCCACCACCGGGGTCCAAAGGAGTTCTAGTTGTCTCCCTTGCTGACACTAGTGGTGCCTGGAAGTGGTGAAAACGGGTGTGTTGGGCACAGCTGGGCTTCTGAAGAACTTATTATATTATCCCTCTTTGATATTAGGGAAGCTTCTTTGGATTTTAGGGGGAGCTTAAGGGTCAGGCCCCTGAGGGGAACAATGGGAGAAATTAGGATGTTCAGTAGGAGAACTGAACACTTCAGTTGAGGAAATTCTAACCTTCCTCTGCAGAAGTTTCAACCAAGAGTCTTCAACCTTGTGACCAAAAAACCTCAACTGAGACTGGCTTAGTCAAAATATTTGTTAGGTTCCATAATGAAACAGCTGAAGAGAAAACACCTTCAGGTCTGGCTGGATCCAGGAGCTCAGTCAATATTCCAGATTCTCCCCATTTAACTCGTTCTTTTGTGTGTTTTCTCCGCTCTCTATACTTTATCCCCCTGATGGAGGCAGACGAGGCTGTCCAACCAATTTCCCACACTTCTGTGTTTAGTGGAAATGAGAAGGTCTATTCTATAATGGCCTCTAAAGTCCAGAATCTGTTTTGGGATCTCTCTCCCTGTGTCTCTGTCTCTGTCTCCCTCTCTCTATTAGGGGTGGAGGGAAGAATGTAATATGTTGTCTGGATGGGAGAATGGGTGCTGTAACTGGCCAAGCAGAGGTTCTATGTCCACTCTTTTTGTTTTAATGTCTTGGTCACACCTGGTGGTGCTCCAGTAGTGCTCAGGGCTTACCCCTGGCTCTGTGCTCAGGAGTCATTCCTGGCAGGCTTGGGGGACCCTATAGAATTCTGAGGATTGAACTTGAGTTGGCTTGGTATAATACAAGCACGCTACACACTGTACTATCTCCCTATCCCTCAGCCCCCATTCTCTCTCTCTCTCTCTCTCTCTCTCTCTCTCTCTCTCTCTCTCTCTCTCTCTCTCTTCTCTCTCTCTCTCTCTGCCACAGTTGTCTGTGCGCAGGCATTACTACTGCCTCTGCACTCAGGAGTTACTCCTGGTGGTGCATGGAGGACCATATGGGATGCTGGAGATCAAACCCAGTTCGGTTGCATTGTAAAGGGAGCTCCCTACCCACTGCACTATCTCTCCGGCCCGCCATTCCCACCCTTAAACTAATCTCTGTAGCCGGGAGGAGAGGCTGCTCTAATTGGCTGGGCTGAGGTCACATGCTATTCCTGGGCCAATGGCTAGGGCTGGTGAATAGGCCTGTTCTGATCAGCCAGGTGGAGGGCACACATGTCTATTCCTGAGGTTGAGAGGCAAGAGGACTGGTGGGGGAGGAGCTAAGAGGGGCAGGAGGAGTGGGAATAGAAATAACGCGTCTGGGGGCCGGAGCCATAGCACAGCGGGTAGGGAGTTTGCCTCACACGCGGCTGATCCGGGTTCCATCCCCGGCATCCCATATGGTCCCTCTGCACTCAGGAATTACCCCACTCAGGAGTAATTCCTGAGTGCAGAGCCAGGAGGAACCCCTGAGCATCGCTGGGTGAGATCATCCCCCTCCCCTCCAAAAAAAAAAGCAAAAAAAAAAAAAAAAGCAAGAATGTGTCTGGTGTCTGGGAGAACTGAAGGCCACAGCTGGCCCTGGGCCCACATCATTTTCTGTCATGGGGCCAAGGCGGCAGTGATGGCCCAGAGTATCTTGACATTTCTTTAGGGGCCGGAACAATTCTACAGCGGGGAGGGCGCTTGCCTTGCACAGAGCTGACCCCGGTTCAATCCTCGGCATCCCTTTGGGTCCTGTGAGCACTGCCAGGAGTAATTCCTGAGCCCAGAACTAGAAATGACCCCCACCACCCCCCGAGCAGCCCCGGGTGGGAGCTCCTAATCAAACAAAACAAAAAAGAGGTTTGTTTGGGAGGCAAGTCAACTTCCTGTCGCTGGTGGCATCGAAGAGAGGTGACAGACTTGGGCCTGATCATGAGGAGAGGGGGACAGTCTCCCAGTGCAGAATATGGCCTTTGTCACTCGCAGCGAGGACCGCGCTGGGGTTACGGGAAAGGGCACCGGGGCACACATGCGGGCTCGCAGCAGTTCATGGCCGCGCGGGGGAGAATCGCTGGTCTGTCTGTTCTTCCCCGGCTGCTCTGACAAAGTAACACAATCCCGCAGCGGCAACAACAGAACTTGCCTCCCAGTTCCCCCACCCAGAAGCCTGGAATCAAGGAGGGCTTCTGCGGAGAAGCGGTTCTTTGCCTTTTGCATCTGGAGCTGAAGGACGCTTGTGTTTGCTTTCTGGGGTCCCTCCGGATAATCCAGCATGATCCCTTACTCTGAGATCCTCAGTTTAATTATCTCTTGCCAAGTCCTTCCCCTCTTCCTCCTCTTCCTCTTTCTCCTCCTTCTTCTAAATAGGATCACGGTGTCAGATTCCAGGAGTTGGATAAAGAGGAATTCTTAATTTTTTTTCCTTCACATCCAGCTTACTCCTGGTTCTGTGCTCAGGGATCACTTCTGGTGAGCTTGGGGGACCTTGAGGAGGGTGTTAGAGATCGAACCCAAGTTGGCCTTGTGCAAGGCAAATACCCCGTTCACTGTCCCATCTCGACGAATCTTTTATGGAGGACCATGTTGAACCCCTACCAGAAAGCAGCAAATGGACAAGATGTCATTCTCAGTGCTGCAGATCAAATAAATCAGGGATGAAGATGAGAGAAGAAGGAGGAAAAGGGACACATCGTCTGGGAGGGAGTCTAAGGAGGGTGATCCAGCTTTGGGAAAAAGATTTTTGGGAAGCTGTGCAAAGGCCCTGTGGTAGGGAAGGCTGCGTTAGAGGGAGGGGGTGAATGGGGACAGAGAAGAGGAGCAGAATTGAGGCATTTTACTTCAGTGTGACAGTGGGTCTTCGAAGGGTTTGTTTGATTTCAGTTTTGGGTTCTGAGCAAAAAACGAAAAAACAAACAAAAAAAAACCTAACCAAAACCAAAAACTCAGCAGTGCTCAGGTCTTACTTCTGCTTGGTCGTGACTCAGGAACTCCCAGCAGTGTTCAACCACCCATGAGGTGGTGGAGATTGAACTCAGGGCTCCTGCATGCAAAATCTGTACATTAGCCCTTTGGGCCACCTCCTTGGCCCCATCCATTTTTATTATTAATATATTTTTGGGGTAGCCCCAGCGGTGCTCAGGGTTTACTGTTTGCTCTGTGCTCAGGGGTCACTTCCTGGTGGGGCTGCGGGGAGAGGGGGGTAATCCTCAGCCCTGTGCTCAGCAGCGCCCCCTGGTGGCGCTGCGTTCTGTGTCCAGGATCGAACCTAGGTCAGCTGCATACAAGGCAGGTATTTGCCGGGCTCTGTCACTACCGCTCCAGAACCCTGGGCATCTTTTTAGTCATAGGGCACAGCAGGAGCGATTTGCTGTGCTCACTTGCTGCGCTCACCCACACCTAGACATCGTCTGAGAACCAGGGATCGTAGACCGCCGAGTTCTCAGGATTCTGGATCAGTTTTACAGGGCAGGGATTTCAATCTCGACTGCCTACTTTTGGAGAGGGGCTTTTGGACCATCCCGGAAGTGCTTAGGGACTATGCCTGGCTCTGTGGTCAGGAGTGACTCCTGTCTCAGGGTCAGGGGATCAAATGAGGTGGCCAGGGGTTCAAATTGCATGCAAGGCAGATGTCTTCTCTCTGTACTATCTCTCTGGCTCTCTCCATTAAAAAATAAATGTTGGCTACACCTGGCGGTGCTCAGGGTTTATTTCTGGTTTTGTGATGCGTGCAAGGCAAACGCCCTTCCTGGTGTTTCCTTGCTCCCGGCCGTCCCCTCAATCTTGACTGAGGGATCTTGTGCAAGTCCCTGAACTTCTGCAGGATGTTTCCCCATCCTTTGATTGTGCAGCCAAGGAGAGGTCCTACACATGGGGACTGTGATAAGAATTAAAGGAGTAAATGGTGGCAAAGCCCAACAGTGCCAGGGAGCGATTGGGAGAAATGTCTATGGGAGTTAAGATAATTTTGGAACGGGTTGGGGACAGAAGATAAGGCATCCGAGGTTTGAAGGAGACAGAAGAGGAGAGGAAGCAGTTACTCAGGTGGAAAATCAGAGAGAGAGAGAGAGAGAGAGAGAGAGAGAGAGAGAGAGAGACAGAGAGAGAGAGAGACAGAGAGAGACAGAGACAGAGAGAAAACTGTTTTGGGTCAGACCAAATGGTGCTCGTTTTTTTTTTTTTTTGCTTTTTTTTGGGGGGGGTCACATCTGGCAATGCACAGGGGTTACTCCTGGCTCTGCACTCAGGAATTACCCCTGTACCCCTGGAGGTGCTCAGGGGACCATATGGGATGCTGGGAATCGAACCTGGGTCAGCCGTGTGCAAGGCAAATGCCCTACCCACTTTGCTTGCGCTCCAGCCCTGGTCCTCAGATTTATTCCTGGCTCTGCACTCAGGGATCACTCCTGGAAGAACTCGGGGGACCCCATGCATGCCAGCTGTGGAATTCAGGTTGGATGCATGCACGGCAAGTGTCTCACACACTGTCCTATCTCTCCAGTCCATGAATATGACCTCTCGGGGCGGTGTGTCTTAGAAGCATCATGGAGTTAGTCGCCGAGTCAAATTCCCTAGTTCTCTGGGATAGGGTTTAGCCTGGAAAGCAGAAAGCACCAACGTAGGTTTCAACAGAAAGAACCTAATTCGTGGAATTGACTACTGAAGAAAGGTGGGAAGTTCTAAGGTAGATACTTGAGCTGGAGAAGCAATAGAAGGAGGCGGTGGGATTAGGACGGAAGTTTCAGGAAGTTTCCGTGGAAGGCTAGAACCTTAGAGATGTAGGTATTGGGGGAGAAGAAACAAGAAAGAAATGCCCTGGATTCTTTGCCTCCCTCAGGTTGATCTCCAGCCTGGGCCTCCCATTGGCTGAACCTACCTAGGCCCGCCCATTGGCTAAACCTTCTTGGTCTTCTTATTGGCCAAGCCTATCTGAACTTTCCATTGGCTGGGTGCAAAGGAACCCGGGAAATGTAGTTTTCCTTTGCTACACAGCTCCAAAACCACCAACCAACCAAACACCCAAACCATCCAAACTCAGAAAACAAGCCCCTAATCTGCTGCCCTCTCTCTGTTTCCCCATCCTGTGAACACGCATCAGGGTGGTCTCCACGTTTCGGCGCTGACCCATGGAGTGGCGATAAACATTTATCAGTGCATGTTCAGCCTTTTCCAAACACTTACAAAGTGGGGGCCCCGAGGGATAGCCCAGTGAGAGAACTCTGGGTTCTTGGCTTTATCAGGCACCTAGTCCAACAAGAACATTCCAGAGTTCTTTGTCTATCCCGTACCACATACTCACACTATTGTAATCAATCGATCCTTCCTGCTAATATCTCTGCTCCAAGACTGTTCCCTTGTTGTACTCTGGACCCTGCCGGCCAGGATCCTGTCTGTCTGAGTCAGCACCAGGTCCCAGGGACTTAATTCGTGGTAAACATATATTTTTTTGAGGGCGAGGAGGACTGGTCCACAGTTGGAAGCTTGCCACAAGTTTCGGGTAGCGGGGAGATGGGCAGTTAGGGTGGAGAAGGGACCACTGTAACAGTGATAGTTGGGAAGGATCTCTCTGGACAAGAATTGAATGCTGCAAGGAGTTAAAGGGATATACATAACCTCCCAGTTTTTGTATTGCAAACCATAATGGCCAAAAAGAAGAGGAGGGGGGAGGGAGGGAGGGGGAGAGATAGATAGATAGATAGAGAGAGAGAGAGAGAGAGAGAGAGAGAGAGAGAGAGAGAGAGAGAGAGAGAGAGAGAGAGAGAGAGAGACATTGTGGTTATTGGTGGTGGGAAATGGGAAATGTACACTGGTGAAGTGACAGGTGTTGGAACTTGGGACATTGTATGACTGAAACCCAATCATGAACAACTTTGCAACTGTGTATCTCATGATGACTTAGTTAAAAAAATATTTTTGGGGGGCGGGTGGTGTTCACCCAGCAGTGCTAAGGAGTCTAGGGGCTACTCACAGAGAAATTTTGCCAACCAGGGCAGGCGGTTCAAAGCTGTAGGGTGCAAGAACGCTGAGTTACTTGGACCCTGTGACACCCGAGAAGCGCCAGGGCCACACCCCTGGGTGCTCAGGGCTACATGTGGCAGTGTTGGAGGGGTTCCAGCACCTCTAAGCCCAGAGCTGGCTGTATAGGGAGCGTTTCATCCAATTCAGACTTTCAGCCTAGCAGGCTGGAGACTGGGCAGAAACTTTTCACTCCCTGGGTGAGGGTGGAGAAACTGAGACCCCCAGAAGGTGCAGAGCTGAGCCATCTCGGCAGCGTGGGAGGTTGAGGGGTGTGTGTGTGAAGGGATGGGGAGAAGCAGCCTGGTAGGCGCCTGCAGGCCACAATGAGGCTTCACACACTGTTTCCGGCACTCGAGAGGGGTGCACGGTCCCCGCACCCCCCTTAGGTGAAGTCTCACTGCTCCAGGGGCCGCAGGCCTGAAAGCAGCGGGGCTCCCCCCTTCTCTGTGGCCCAGCAAGCCCGGGTAACAGGCATTTCCTGTTTCCGGCAGCCTCCTGGGCGGGGGTGGGGGTGGTGCAGCGGTTGTTCTCTGCTCAGGGCTCAGGGTCCCCTTCTCCTCCCTCCCTGCGCCACCTCAGCCACCCTTAGGGCCTCTGACCCTGCTGCCAGGTCCCTTGAAGCAGGATATCTCAGGAGCCAGTATTTGCCACTCTCTCTTGGTCTCAGGCTAGACCCGGGCTAGTGGAGGTGCCCCCTCCCCTCCTGCCGGCTCATCCACCCCGCTCAAAGGGGAAGTGTCTGGGTGCTGATTTGCCTACTAGGCAAGAGGCCAAGCCAAGTCTGCTATTCTGGTGGAAGGAGGAGGGGAGCCAAGGGATGCACTCCCTCCTCAGCCGCCAAGGAGGGATGTGAACACAGCTCTCCTCCTCCATTGGTTAGAGGCTCACGCTCTCATCTTCCATTGGTTACAAACTCTTGCTCTCCTTCTCTTTCATTGGTTACGAGCTCACGCTCAGCTCCTTGATTGGCTATTAGTTCATGCCCTTTCTCCCATTGGTGATGAGCTTACGCTTTCCTCCTTGATTGGTTACAAGTTCATCCTCTCCTCTTTCATTGTTTATAAGCTTACGCTCAGCTCCTTGATGGGCTACAAATCCACGCTCTCCTTTTCTCCCATTGGTTTCAAGCTCTCACTCTCCTCCGTTGGCTACACACTCATGCCCTCCTCCTTGATTGGTTACCAGCGCGTGTTCTCCTCCCCCGTTGGTTATTCGTGTAGCTGGCTGGGACCACCTTCTCCCACGCTGCAGGCTTAGCCGGAAGTACACGGCCCACTAACCTCAGTCCTTCCTGCGGGCCGAGGAGGGAGCCCCTGGCTCCAGCCTGTTGGCTGCTTGATGAGTCAGGTTCCTTCTAGCCCCCCTCTGAGGTATCACATGACTTGGGGGAAGCCTGTCTCAGGACTCAGCTGATCTCTCTGAGGTCAGGAAGCAACTTCCTCCTCGAAGCCACAACCGGACAGGGGTTCTGTGGTCACCCCCCTGTCCTCCGGTTCCCCGGAGACGGGCCAGCCCCGTCTGGAGTCTCACCACCACTCTGTCTGCCAGGATGGAGCATTGTGCGCCTGTCACGGGTTGGACCCCTCCCTATTCATGATGCCCCTTTGGTTGACGCCCCAGGAGGCAGCTAGGAGGTGGTGGCAGGGCCGCTGGGCGGGAGAGCAGGTAGCCAGTCCCATTCTCTCTGTGTGGGCTGGGCCAGGTGATCAGGGTTCTCGGAGCCTCAGGATTGCCGTCTCTCAGATGGATGCTCATCCAGCCACTTTTGGAAGGGGTGTAGTTTGGGTCACATTCAACAGTGCTCTGGAGATACCCCAAGCTTGGTGCTCAGGGGACCACTTATTGTTGGGGCTAGAACCGAGGTTTTCCCTCCACATAGCATGTGCTCCAGCCAAACTCAGCAGTCTTTCTTGTCTTTTTCAACAGCTATTTATTTATTTATTTACTTATTTAGAATATGTGTGGTGCTGGGGTCCAAGTCACGTGCTTGGCCACAGAGCCCCCGTCTGGGCTCTCAACCCCCTTGAACTCATCCCAAGTGTGTACTTTTTTTTTTCTTTTTTGGCCTTTTTTTGGACTCCTGGCTCTGCACTCAGGAATTACTCCTGGTGGTGCTTGGGGGACCCTATGGGATGCCAGGGATTGAACACAGGTTGGCCTTGTGCCAGACAAATGCCCTTCCTATGGTACTATCATCGTTCTAGCCCTGAGTGTGCGATTTTCAGACTTTTTATTCTTTTTTTTTTTTTTTTTTGCTTTTTGTATTACTCCTGGCTCTGCACTCAGCGATCACTCTTGGCAGTGCTCAGGGGACCCTATGGAGTGCCAGACATAGAACCCGGGTCGACAAGCGCCCTCCCTATCCTGCCCATGTACGATCTCTCTGGTCCACATCTTCTGTTGTCTTCTAGAAGATTCCCCAGTCTTATGTGGGAGCTTCTCAATTTTTTTCCCCTCTCAACTGCTGTTATTTTGCTGCTCAGAACTTCTAACAAGTTATTTTTTTAAAGAAATCACCTTCAGGGGCCGGAGCGATAGCACAGCGGGTAGGGCGTTTGCCTTGCACGCGGCCGACCCGGGTTCGATCCCCGGCATCCCATATGGTCCCCCAAGCACCGCCAGGAGTAATTCCTGAGTGCAAAGCCAGGAGTGACCCCTGAGCATCGCTGGGTGTGACCCAAAAAGCAAAAAAAAAAAAAAAAAAAAAAAAAGAAATCACCTTCATTTCTGATTGCTGTTTTCTCTTTTCGACTCTCATGCTTCATTTGTTGTTGTTATTGTTGTTTGTGAGCCACATTGAGCGCTGCTCAGGGGTTACTCCTGGTTCTGTGCTCAGTAATTACTCTTGGCAGTGCTTGGGGGATCATATGGGACCAAGTTGGCAGCATGCAGGCAAGTACCCGCCCCACTGAACTATTCCTCTATTCCCCCTCATACTGTCTTGAGCTTTGCTGACTATCTGTACCATCATTTCTTTGAACTCATGAAGTAGGACACCTCACCACGGTGTCACTATAATCTTTCTCTGAGGGGTCCAGAGCTGGTTGGTGTTGATTCTGCCGTTATTGTCCATGTTATTGTCTTTGCTCATTGAACTTGGTACGTTTCTATGTGTCTTTCCCATTGATTGTCTGGTGTTCCTGCTGCGCTGGGGGCTAATCTTGTCCTTCAACCCTCCTAAGCCCCCACTGAGAGTCTGTGAGAATCTGTGAAGGATTAGGTTGGGAGTTGCTGTTTTCCTTTCCTGCTCTTCATCAGCCAGTGACAGGAAGTTGAACTTCGAGCAGAGGGAAATGTGAAGAGCAGAGGAGGGGGGGTTCGTGGCAATGGCAGAGGTCAGTTGTGGGCACTGCTGGGACCTAGCCCGAAGGGAGAGTCTTTTTCTTCCTTCCTTCCTTCCTTCCTTCCTTCCTTCCTTCCTTCCTTCCTTCCTTCCTTCCTTCCTTCCTTCCTTCCTTCCTTCCTTCCTTCCTTCCTTCCTTCCTTCCTTCCTTCCTTCCTTCCTTCCTTCCTCACATCCAGCAGTATCCAGGGGTTACTCCTGGCTCTGAACTCAGGGATCACTCCTAGCAGTGCTTGGGCGACCCTATGGGATGCTGGAGATGGAACCAGGGTCTGGCTGCATGCAAGGCAAATGCCCTCCCCACTGTTCTATCGCTCTGGCCCCATCTGCTGGCCATTCCAAGTAGGGTCAATGATATCAACCAGAGGTTCATCTCACCTGGGAAGGATGGAGCAATGAGCTGAGGTTAGAGGCTGTGGCGAGTGCCCATGAATAAATATGGCACAGAAAGCATATTCCAGCTCTCATTCCACACTTTTGTTTTTTGGGGGGTGGGGGGCTCCCAAATGCTCAGGCATCCAGGGGACACTCTGGTGCTGTCCCTGTGGTGTTGAAGATCACTTGGGTGACCCTGCAGCTGGTGATGCCCATGCACTCGGGGCCAGGAGAGAAGCCAGGTTGGGCGAGAGCAAGATGTGCCTTACTCTCTGTGCTCTCTGTCCAGTCCCTGCCTATTCATATTTAATTACCTTTTTTTATTTTTTGGACCATAGCCAGCGACGCTCAGGGCTTTCTCCTGGCTCTGCGCTCAGGGATCACTCCTGGTGGGTCTTGGGGAAACCACATGGAATGGCAAGGATCCAACATGTTGTTCATGTGCAAAGCAAGCGCCCTTCCTGCTGCAAGTTCAGGCTTGCAGAGTATGTGTATGTTTGTGTGTGCTTGGTTCTGGGGCCATGTGTGTCAATTCCTCAGGGCCATCCCCAGATTTGTGCTTGGGATCCAGGTGATCAAACCGGGGCCTCCTAGATGCAAAACATGTACTTCGGGCCCTTCATCCGTCTTCCTAGTCCCTCCAAATTATAGACATTTTACCTTTTTTGGGGGCCACACCCAGTGATGCCCAAAGGTTACTGCTGACTCTGCACTCAGAAATGAATCCTAGTGGTGCTTCTGGGACCATATGGGATGCTGGGGATTGAACCTGAGATGGTCGTGTGCAAGGCAAGCTGCGTACCACATGCATTATGACTCCAGTCCTATGTACATTTTGCCATGGGGGAAAAAATAACTCTTGAGAGTAGAACTGGCTTCAGGAATAGCTTAATCTTTCCCAGGAGGGTGCAGCTTTCTTGCTTTCTTTCTTGCTTTTTTTTTTTTTTTTTTTTTTGCCTTTTGGGTCACACCCAGCAATGCACAGGTTACCTCCTGGCTTTGCACTCAGGAATTACTCCTGGTGGTGCTCAGGGGACCATATGGGGTTCTGGGAATTGAACCCGGGTCGGCTGCATGCAAGGCAAACACCCTACCCACTGTGCTATTGCTCCAGCCCCGAGAGTGCAGCTTTCTTAAGGGAGGCTGCCTGAGTTCCCGACAGTCTCCCAGCAGGCCTACCCTGAGGCTCTGCATCTCCCCTGTCCTTTTGCATCACTCCCCCCAGTTACAGAGATACCCTCATCTCTCTGCCCCCCTTGTCCCCCAGTTCCTGTGCCTGAAGAACATTCGAACCTTCTTGTCCACCTGCTGTGAGAAGTTTGGCCTAAAGAGGAGTGAGCTGTTTGAGGCTTTTGATCTCTT
Organism: Sorex araneus; assembly: GCF_027595985.1. Taxonomy (NCBI): domain Eukaryota; kingdom Metazoa; phylum Chordata; class Mammalia; order Eulipotyphla; family Soricidae; genus Sorex; species Sorex araneus. The sequence continues at coordinate 237,362,017 of NC_073303.1, forward strand.
TGATGTTCAGGATTTTGGGAAGGTGAGTGGGGCAGGGAGATTGGATTTGCTCCCCAGAACAGCTGGGCTGCTCCAGCTAAGAGTCTGTGTGTGCGCGTGCATGCATGTGCGTGCATGCATGTGTGTGGTATGTGTGTGTGTGTCCTTGTGCACACTCACTTTTATGTGTGTGGGGTTTGTGTGTTCATGTGTATGCACGCGTGTGGTGTGTGCATGCATGTGTGTGCATATTTGTGCATGCAGTCTGCATGTGTGTGTGCATGCACGTGTGTGTTGTGGTGTATGTGCATGTAAGCCAGGACACACTGTACAACAACATCTTGGGGCAAGTGGAAGTGTGTTCCAACCCCCGCCCTGTCTCTTGCTGAAGGACCCCAGACAGATGTCTGTGCTGCTTTGAGCCCTTGGTCCCCATCTGTCACAGATCAGTGTCATGACCCCTCGTGTTTAAGATGGTCTAGGACATGGGCATGGAGTGTAGAGGCACAGTTGAGGCTGATGTGTGTGTGTGGGGGGGGATTCCTGACTCAGAGACCTGGGGGTTCGGCCCTGGGGCTAGCCTTGGCACAGTGTGTCAGAGGCTGGCTGAGTGACAGCCACGACCCATGTCACAGGTCATCAGGACCCTGTCCGCTCTGTCCCACACCCCCATCGCTCTGCGCAAGGGGATCACGTGAGTAACCCTCTGAGATGACAGCCTGGGGCTCACCGCCTGATCCCCCTCCTCCCTGCCTCCTCTCCTCTCCTTTCCCCTTTCCCTCATCCCCTCCCCATCCTCCTTCTGCTCCTCTTCCTCCTCCCCCTCCCCCCTCCTCTCCTTCCTCCTTCCCCTCCTCCCCTCCCCTCTTTCCCTTCCTCCCCTCGCCCTTCGTCCTTCTCTTCCTCCCCTCCTCCTCTTTTTTCCTCCCCTTCCCACTCTTCTCCTCCTCCCTGCGCCCTCCCTTCCTTCCTCTGGGCTGTGCTCCACGTCCCCCTCATCTGGCCCTGGGACTCCTCCTGACTCACCTCTTCCCGGCGCGCACAGGCCCTTTTCCGACGAGGATGTGGCCGACGACGACATCTACAGTGGGCTGTCCGACCAGATCGAGTGAGTGCGGGGGCCCGTGGCCGGGGGGAGGGGGGCGGTCCTGGGGGGTGCGTGGGTGCTGGTGGGGGACGGGGAAGGCACCGGCGGCCACGCTGACTCGCTGTCCCCCAGCGACACGGTGGAGGAGGACGAGGACTTGTACGACTGCGTGGAGAACGAGGAGGCGGAGGGCGATGAGATCTACGAGGACCTAATGCGCAGCGAGCCGGGCCCGGGGCCGGTGCGGGCAGCGGAGGGGGTTTGGGGGGGCCGGGGCGGGGGCGGGGCCGCTCGGACCCCCGCGCACCCCGACACCGCGGCCTCTGTTGGTCTCCCCCAGCCCAAGATGACCGAGCACGACAAGCGGTGCTGCTGCCTGCGTGAGATCCAGCAGACGGAGGAGAAATACACCGACACGCTGGGCTCCATCCAGCAGGTGCGCGGCCGCCCGCCCACCTGCGCCCGCGGGGCCGCCGGGGCGCCGCGCTGCTTCTGTTCCAGACTGGCCTGGGTTGCTCCTCTCCCGTGCTTCCTGCTCGGCTTCATCTTGCACCCCGTCTTTGGTGTCTTTTTGTTTCTCCCTAGGAGGTGATCTTTCTTGGACGCCTTCCTCTTTTTAGCCCCATTCAGGTCTTTTCCTGGAACTTCGTCTCATTTCTGTGGGTTCCCCGCCCCCGCCCCCGCACTTTCACCATTTATTTATTTATTGGTTTTGTGGGGGTCACACCCCACAGTGGTCAGGGCTTTCTCCTGACTCTGCACTCAGGGATCGCTCCTGGAGGTGCTTGGGGGACCCTAGGAGATGCTGGGGATGGAACCCAACCTGAGTGCATGGCAAACACCCTACCCACTGTACTATCTCTCCACCCCCTGTTTCTAATTTTTTTTGTCCACACTTGACTGGGGCTCAGAACTTACTCCTGGCTCTGCACTCAAGGATCGCTCACTCCTGGCAAGCTTGGGTATGCCAGGGATCGTACTTGGGTGGGCAGAGTGCAAGGCAAACACTTTACCCACTGTCCTATCTCTCCAGCCCCTCCTTTCTCTTTTTTAAAATTTTACTTTTTTTGAGTCACACTTAACGGTGCTTAGGGGTTCCTCCTGGTTCTGCACTCAGGAGTCAGTCTTGGCAGTGCTTGGGGGATCCTATGGGATGCCGGGATCAGCAGAATCCAGGTCAGCTGTGTGCAAGGCAAATCCCTCCCTACTGTCCTATCACTCTGGCCCCCAGCCTCCCCTTTCAGCTCTAACACAAACCTTGGTGCCAGGAAGCAATATTGCTGCAAAAGAGAAATGAACAAAAATGGGGGCTGTGAGAGAGGACAGCTGGGACAGCATGCATTCATTAGTCATAATGCCATGATACTAGCCTACATTAATTCGAAAGCAAAATATTCAACTTGTGTTTCAAAATGTGTGTAGGCTCATAATGCTACTCTGCAAAGGAATGATTTTTTTCAATTAATGTTGCCACTCCAGGCTTGTTGGGGGGCGTGAGGTGCTGGGGACAGAATCTGGTTGGTCCCCGAAGCGTATACTCCAGCCTTTTGAGTCATTTGACAGGCCTTAGATCTGAGAGTGTGTGTGTGTGTGTGTGTGAGGGCATCACCTAAATTATTTGTTCTCCAAGTCTTTGGTTGATTCACAACCTTACAACCTTACAATGCCACATGCAAGGCAAATGCCCTACCCACTGTACTATTGCTCTGGCCCCCGTCACACATTTTGTCAATTGTTTTTTCTTACATTTTGGGTCACACCCAGCGATGCTCAGGGACTACTCCTGACTTTGACCTCAGGAATTACTCCTGGCGGTGCTCGGGGAACCATATGGAATGCTGGGAATCGAACCTGGGTCAGTCGCGTGCAAGGCAAATGTCCTACCCGCTGTGCTATCACTCCAGTCCACATTGTCAATTAATTTTTACTAAAAACACCGTGACTTACAAAGTTGTTCATTATACAGTTGTTTTGAGCATTTAATATTCCAACACCACCAGTGTGACCGTCCCTCCATCAATAGTTGTGTCCCTCCCAATTCCAACCTGCCCTCTTAGCAGTGTGGTAAATGTACTTTATATTGTTTATTCCAACAAAACTTTAATAAATAGCAAATAGAATGATCAGAAGATAAGTCGTAAGAGCCAGTTTGTGATTACTATAGGATTTTGACCTACCTAGGTAAGAAAATTGAAGCCATTTAATACAATATAATAAAAGGCCTATTCTCACATACTTAAGTTTTCAACTCTGAAATCTAACATATATTACACTAAATTTTATTTTGTGCCTGGATCTCACTATGGTAATAATCATGTCTCACTGGTCACTAATAAAACTTTAAAAAGTCATTCAGTTATAATATATTTTGGAATTTACATGGAATAGGTAAGGCCTACACATGTAAAAATTTTCCCTACACATTATATAAACACTGAGAAACACACATTTTTGTGGTTGTGTTTTCAGGTAAAATCAGAGTGTAGAGTCACAGTGATGGTACAATGGGGAGAGCGGTTGCCTTGCATGTAGCCGATCTGGGTATGATCTCTGACACCCCACAGGGTCCCTGGGGAGCCCTGTCAAGAGTGATCCTTGAGTGCAGAGCCAGGAGTCAGCCCTGACCATTGCTGGGTGTGGCCTGAAAAAAGAAAAACAAAGCAGAATGTAAATCCACATTACTCATCGCTCTCTAGACTAGAAAATGATGACACATCCCTTTGCAAAGAGCTGGTTTCAGACTTTGTCCACGGAGAAATGAAACCAGACAGCCACTTCGCTCTTTTCTCTTTTCAGCACCTTTGCTCTTTGCAGCCAAAGGAGCCGCTTGACTTAACACCTGCCTGGGGGGAAATCACTTCTTCTGGCACTTTCCTAGAAAGAGATTTGTATGGGGCCAGAGCAATAGTACAAAAACAGGGAGAGTGTTTGCCTTGCATGTGGCTGACCCAGATTTGACCCCCAGTATCTCATAGGGTTCCCTGAGCATCACCAAGAGTGATCCCTGAGAGCACAGCTAGGAGTAACTCCTGAGCATCCACCAGGTGTGGCAAAAAAAAAGAGGAAAGAGAATGGCATGATAAATGGCCTTTTGTGTTGGAATTCTCTCCCAGAGCATATTTTCAGGACCATCCAGGTTATAGTGAGTGTGCACGTTTCTTCATCCTGTTCAGGGCTGAGTAATATTCCACCAGGTGTCTGAATAGCATCATTTATCCTTCTTCCTATCCTTCCTCTCCTTCCCTTCTTTTACTGTTTTATTTCCTGGGCCACGCCCAGCAGTGCTCAGGGCTTATTCTCGGCTCTGAGCTCAGGGATCATTCCTGGCAGACTCAGGGCATCCTATGGGATGTCAGGGATTAAACCCCAGGGCAAGTGCCTTCCCCATTGTACTCTCATACCTCTGTTGCTGCTCTGTTGCTGCTGTTAGTCTGAGCGGGATCACACACATCCATGGTGTTGCCCTCACACTCAGCTCACACTCACCTACAGTACTTGCTGGTGTGTGTGTGGGGGGGTGGGTGGGGGTGGAATCAGTCTCTTTTATTTCTCCTGCTGGTGCTCACACTGTCTCTGGAGTTCCTCTGGGCTTCCTTCTGTCTCCTGTATCCACCAATCTGGGTCCAGGTTGGAGGGAGAGGGGTAAAGGGCTTCCACCTTACCCTCCCTCCTCCTCCCCCTCCAGCACTTTCTCAAGCCCTTACAAAGGTTCCTTAAGCCTCAAGACATCGAGACCATCTTTATCAACATTGAGGTGAGCCAATCCCCCGCAGCCGTGCAGGGTGGGGTAATCTGCTGATCCAACCTGGTGTGTGTGTGTGTGTGTGTGTGTGTGTGTGTGTGTGTGTGTGTGTGTGTGTGTATGTTTGGGGCGGAGGGAACCCAAAAGGGCAGGTGGGGGTTGGTGCATTAAGACAGTAAAGAAGGCATTTGCTTTGCATGCAGCCAACCAGGGTTCGATCCTGGAGTTCTCTAAGCTGCCCGATCCTGGAGTTCTCTAAGCTGCCCGGGAATGCTGCCTTGAGGGTTTGGAGTGATAGGACAGTGGGGAGGGCATTTGCCTTGCACGCAGCTGGCCTGGATTCGATCCCTGGTATCCCATTGGGTGCCCTGAGCCACACTAGGAGTAATTCCTGAGTACAGAGCCAGGAGGAACCTCTGAGCACTGCTGGTTGGGGCTCAAGAGCAAAACAAACAGAAGTGCAGGTGGACAGCCCTCTGTCCCCTTCTTCCCCTCCATCCTCTGAGCCTCAGGCTTCGGCTTCAGCCCACGCTCTTCTCCTGAGCAGGATTTGCTGCGGGTACACACCTACTTCGTCAGGGAACTGAAGGAGGCTCTGGCTACCCCCGGTGCTCCTACCCTCTTCCAGGTCTTCATCAAGTATAAGGAGAGGTGAGACCTCGCTGGCCAGCCCAGCGCTATGGGGGCCAAGCATGGAAGGTCCCCAACCACCCCCCCTTGGCTCTTTTCTCCTCTAACCCTCCTCTTGGCTCGTGAACTAATGGCTACTTATGGCTATTTTATTTCCCCCGTTCTGCCTCTTGTGAGCTGTGTGAACCCAGGAAAATCACTTCACCTCTCTGTCTTTCTACTCCTGCCTGGACCAAATTAGCGCGATGCAAAAATGTACCTCCTGCGGGTCGCGGAGTCCGTGTGCTCCCGTTTCAGGTGCTTCGCTTGGTCTGCTATAGGGGCGTGGCATGTTTTGTGTATGCAAACGTTTTGATTTGGTGGTGCGGGGGATCGAACCCAGGTCCTCACATGCCAAGACTGTGTGTTACCCCCTGCGCCATCTCCTGGGTCTTTGCTAAGTGTCAGTTGATTGAAAGGATGCAGAACAGAAAGGACGCCAGGCGTATCTTGGCATCATCTTATTTAAAGCCGCTTAATAGAGTTAGAGAGATGGGCGAGCAGGCAGGACACTTGTCTTGCATGTAGCTGACCCGGGTTTAATCCCTGACACTCTGTATGGTCCCTCTGAGCACTGTTAGGAGTGATCCCTGAGCACAGAACCAAAAGTAATTCCTGAGCACCACCAGTGGTGGCCCCCAAACAAAACCGACAATAAAAAGTAAAACTATCAGAGCGCTGTAGAGATGATATTACAGAGGAGAGGGTGCTTGCCTTGAATGCAGTTGACTTGAATTCGATCCTCAGCATCCCATAGGGTCCCCCCAATCCTGCCAGCAGTGATTCCTGAGCACAGAGCTGGGAGTAAGCCCTGAGGACCACCAGGTGTGGCCCCCAAACAAATGAATAAAAAGAAGTAAAGCCACCCTACAGGGGAAGCGCTGATGTTATGGTCCCCTGGAATATGGAAGGGGGTGGTGTGTGGTCCACCAGGCTAAGCCTGCTGCCCGCTACTATATCCCTATTTCTGGGACCAGAGAGATGGGACAGTGGGGAGGGAGATTGCCTTGCATTCACCAACCCAAGTTCGATCCCTGGCATCCCATAGGGTTCCCCAAGCCCTGCCAGAAGGGATCCCTGAGTGCAGAGCCAGGAGTAACCCCTGAACATGGGTGTCCCCCGCCACCCAAAAAACACCCAGAAAACCCCTGTCTCTTGCTTGCAGGTTTCTTGTCTACGGCCGCTACTGTAGCCAGGTGGAGTCGGCCAGCAAACACTTGGACCAGGTGGCCACAGCGCGGGAGGATGTGCAGATGAAGCTGGAGGTGAGGTTTGGGATCCACCTGGGGGGGTGTTACTCCCTCTTTACTGCTGACCAGTCCCTGGAGGGGTGCGCAGTGGGGAGGAGAGTGGGTTGGAGATGGGACCTGTTTCTGCTGACACCCCCTTCCCGGGCTACCTGGGGAGGGAGGTGTGGATCCCTTCCCAGGGCAGGGCTGAGGGTGTCGAACCCTGACACGCCACATCTGGGCTGAGCCCCAGCTTCACACGAGCCCTGAGAGCAGGCAAACCCAGATCCTAGTTGGCGCCTTTGATCTGGGACTGGCCCCTTCCTCATAACCGTTGTCTAGGGGGAGCATGAGGAGGACTCACCTGCAGGGGGCTGTAGGTCCAGACCTGCCGGTCTCTGCAGTAGGGACCCCACAGATTGTCCCCTTAACTCCTCTCCCCCATCCCTTCCAGTCCCCCTCCAGATCCTCTCCTTTATTCTCCCTTTCCTTTAAACATTTAAAAAAATTGCAATTTTGTGGTTCACAGTACTATTAATAATGGTTTCTCATCCACATGATTCCAACACCACAGTCATTACCAGTAGACCCACCTCTGTCTCCTAAGAACTGAAACCCCCCCACCCAACTCTCACCTCATCAACTCAATTGTGTGGATCTCCCGTTCTCCCGTTATGTTGCCTCTGGACCTTCGCTACTACTTTGCTGTGTGTCTTTAAATCCCACATCTGACCAATACCACTTCTTGACACTTACCTCCCAAAACACAAAAAATAGGAATTTGAAAGGGTCTATGCACACCTGTGCTCAACACTATTGCACTTAGTACAATAGCTAAGATATGGAAACAACCCAAATGGCCAACTGCGGATGAACGAATAAGGAAAATATGGAAAATACACAGTGGAATACTATGCAGCTCCGAGAAAGAATGAAATCATGCAATTTGCAGCAACATGGATGGAACTAGAGGACATCAAGCTCCTCTCTTTCAATGACACCCCCCCACCTCTTCCAGGAATGTTCCCAGAGGGCCAATAACGGGCGGTTCACCCTTCGGGATCTGCTGATGGTACCTATGCAGCGAGTGCTCAAGTATCACCTCTTGCTCCAGGTGCTCACGGAGTGGGGCCCAGCCTGGGCGTGGTTTTAAGAGTGGGGAGAGGCAGGGCCACAAGCTAGATGTGGTTTCAGGAGTGGAGGCGGGGCCAATGTCTGGGAGTGGTTTCTGGTCCAGGGGCGGGGTCTCAGGCTGGGCATGACTTCAGGAGTGGAGGCGGGGCTAATATCTGGGCGTGGTTTTACTGTGGGGTGTGACCCCAGTTTGGGCATAGTTTCAAGGGGTAAGGGCGTGGCCCCAGCCTGGGCGTGGTTTAGGAGTTGGGGGCAGGGCTGGCCAGGGTCCTTAAGATTCAGCCCGTCTTCAAGAACTGAAGAATGAGGAAGAAGGAGGAGTATGTGGAGGGTGGAGCCTCCAAGAGAAGGGGGACAAACCCAGGTGACTAATGTCCCCGGTGCCCTGCAGGAGCTGGTGAAACACACGCAGGACTCCACGGAGAAGGAGAACTTGCGGCTGGCGCTGGATGCCATGCGGGTGAGCAGGCGCACGCAGGCATGGGCAGAGCTGGGTGCTGCCCCACATTCTATTCAGGGGCCAGGGTCAGGAGTATTCACAGTGGCCCCTTTGAGGACTGACGTGCTACAGATATGCTCTTTTGGCTTCTTGTCCAGCCACTGCTTAGGTGCTACCCCCGCCCCCCGCCAGGGCCCTGCATATGTGTTGGTGGGGTGGGGGTACAAGCTCACCCTGATTCTGCCCCAGGACCTGGCGCAATGTGTGAATGAGGTCAAGAGGGACAACGAGACGCTGCGGCAGATTACCAACTTCCAGCTGTCCATAGAGAACCTGGTGAGGAGGTGTAACTGGGGACCCCCGGGGAGCAGGCGTGAGGGGGCTCCTTCTCAGTGGCACCGTATCAGACCCACTGTCTGCCGTATAGGACCAGTCTCTGGCCAACTACGGGCGTCCCAAAATCGACGGGGAGCTCAAGATCATCTCAGCAGAGAGACGCTCCAAGATGGACAGGTGGGAGGGGCCAGCATGGATCTGGGTCTCCTCAGAAGCGGGGCTGGGCTGGGCTCAGGTGGGCAGGTGGGTGGGGCCAACAAAACGGGCGGAGCCAGGAAGGATGGGCGGGGCTTAGATGGGCAGGTGGGTGGAGCCTGGGGAGGGGCAGGTCCTTAGGAGCCAAAGGGGGTAGAGCCAACACGGATGGGTGGGGCCTCGGCAGGGGTGGGGCCAGGTTCTTTGATACACAGCTGGGTAGAGCCAACCCAGATGGGTGAAACCTAGGGAGGGGGCGGGGCCATATTTCTAGCTCTGTGTGTATGCGCATATGTATGTATGTATGTATGTATGTATGTGTGTGTGTAACTACAGGTGATAGGGCGTTTCTGGTCATTGGCGGAGGTGATGATGGACAGGTGGGCCCCAGGATGGGCCAGAAAGGCAGAGTGGATCCCCATAGAGAGCTGCTGGGGGGTGCTGGGAAGTTTCAGAGCTGCCCTGATCCCACTGCCTCCAGGTACGCCTTCCTGCTGGACAAGGCTCTGCTCATCTGTAAACGCCGGGGGGACTCTTATGACCTCAAGGACTTCGTGAATCTTCACAGCTTCCAGGTTCGAGATGACTCCTCTGGAGAGCGGGACAACAAGAAGGTGAGGCATTGCGGGGGAGCCCTGATGCAGGTAGACGAACCCCAAGGGCACACCACCTTTGCAAGGCTCCTGTCTGAGCCCGCCATTCGTGTGGATAAATGCGCGGGTGTGGTTGCAATGTGTTTTGGGTGGCCCTGGGCAGCCCTGCAGCGCTGAGTGTGTGTGGGGGACAGTGTGCCTGTGCCGGCCCCTAGAAGTGGGGGCGCCTCCCGTCTGAACCCTCCCTCCCTGCAGTGGACCCACATGTTCTTCCTGATCGAGGACCAAGGCATTCAGGGTTATGAGCTCTTCTTCAAGACCCGGGAACTAAAGAAGAAGTGGATGGAGCAGTTCGAAATGGCCATGTGAGATCCCCGTTGCTTCTCCATCCTTCTGTTCATCCATGGCCCGGTCATGTGGGTGCCGGCGCCTGGGAGGGGTGGGGGCTAGTAACCCACACACCCATTAACGGATGGATAGAGACATCCAAGATGGTTTCTCCATGCAGATGACCCGCATTCAACCATTAAAAGGAGTAGAAGGGGGCCGGAGAGATAGCTCAGTGGGTAGGGTGCTTGCCTGGCATGGACTCACCCAGCTTCTGTTCATGCTCTATGCCACATTGGGTCCCCTGAGCATTGCCAGGAGTGATCCCTGACTGCAGAGTCAGGAGTCAGCCCTGAGCACTGCTGGGTGTGGCCCCCCAAAGAAAACAAAATCAAAACGAGGGCCGGAGCGATAGTACAGCGGAGAGGGTGTTTGCCTTGCACGCGGCTGACCCAGATTCGATCCCTGGCATCACTGGGTGTGACCCAAAAAGCAAAAAAAAAAAAAAGAACAGAAGGCTGGAGGCACACAAGGTTCCCAGCATGCCTGGGGCTTCATGGCGTGGCATTCTCCTCCCTCTCCCCCCACCCCCAGCTCCAACATCTACCCCGAGAATGCTGCAGCCAATGGCCATGACTTCCAGATGTTCTCCTTTGAGGAAACCACGTCCTGCAGAGCTTGCCAGATGTTGCTCAGGTGAGGACACGGATCTTGGGCTGAGGCAGCTTTAGCGGGGTCCCTGCTGCCACCGGTGAATTGCGAGATGGGGGAAAGCTCCGCAACTCTCTCCTACCCCAAAGAGAACGCTGGAGGGAGTCCAGGGTGGGGGGAGATCGGTGTCTCTCCAGCGTCACCAGCCTCCCTCTCTCTCCTCCACCTCCCAGAGGCACCTTTTATCAAGGTTATCGTTGCCACCGCTGCCGGGCGCCTGCGCACAAGGAGTGTTTGGGGAGGGTCCCTCCGTGTGGCCGTCATGGACAAGGTACCGGAGGGAGGGAGGCAGGTGGGCGCTGTGCTTGGTTCGGCACAGTGGCGGGGTGGGGTGGGGGGATGGATTCCTCATCCTGACAATCGCCTTTTCTCTTCCAAAGATTTTTCAGGCACCATGAAGAAGGTAAGACCTCCTGGCTCCTTTCTATGCATGGAAAGTCCTGGGGAGTAAGAAGGGAAGGATGTGGGAGAGCCTCCCAACCCTCAGGGCCCAGAGACCGGCTAAGAAGCTGGACTTGGGTGGTCATCTTTGCTTTCTTGCTTTCCCTGCACCCCTCACCCCTCAGGCCCACCATCGCCGGCAGCAAGACAAGGAGAGGAATAAACTGGGTAAGTCAGCAGGGGGCGCTGTATGGGACAAGGAGAGTAATAACCTGGATAAGTCAGCAGGGGAGCGCTGTGCAAAGCAGGAGAAAATTAGAATCACCTTCTCAGGTGTACCTAGTCAGAGAGGGTCAGATCTCCAGGATTCTCAATAAAAAAAGTTAAAAGATAAATAAAAATAATAATAAAAAAAGAGGGACTTGGGGATGTGACTTCGTGGCAGAGTATGTGCCTTGCATGCGTAAGATCTGGGTTCAATCCCCTGACACTCAAAACAAACAAACAAGCACACAAACAAAAATTATCATTACGGGGCACAGAGAGGGCTCCATGGGCAGGCTTCGTAGGTAAGACAGGCATCCTGGGTTCGATCCTGGTCCTGCACGGTTCCCTCAGCACCCCCGAGAACATTACTTGGTTGTGGCTTAAAACTCAAAACTGAACTTGGGGCGGGAGGAATAGTACAGCGGATAGGGCATTTGCCTTGCATACACGGTCGACCCGGGTTCAGTCCCTGGCACCCCATATGGTCCTCCAAGAGCCTCCAAGGTCCTCTGTTGCCACCGCTGCCAGGCGCCTGTGAACAGGAGTGGTTCCTGAGTGCAGAGCCAGGAGTAACCCCTGAGCATCGCTGGGTGTGGCCCCCCCAAAAAAAAACCCCAAGGGCTGGAGTGATAGCACAGCGGGTAGGGCGCTTGCCTTGCACGCGGCCGACCCGGGTTCGATTCCCAGCATTCCATATGGTCCCCTGAGTACCGCCAGGGGTAATTCCTTAGTGCAGAGCCAGGAGTGACCCCTGTGCATCGCCGGGTGTGACCCAAAAAGCAAAAAAAAAAAAACAAAACAAAACCCAAAACGAACCCGTTCCTGGGACAAGTGCTGGTCTACAGCGTATGAAGTGGAATCACACTAGTCTCTCGGGTCCAGTTTGTCGTGGACCCAAACATCTTTCTGGGGCTCAGAGCGTGTGTGGCTGCAGTTGGGTCTCTGGCTTCCTTCCAGTTCGGGCCAATTTATTTAGCATTTGGAGGGTAGAAACCATCCAGGCTGCAAAGCCCACGGAGTCCTGCGCCCGTGGCCCCATTTCCACTGCCTCTTGGGTCTGCCTGTGTCTTTTATCAGCTCCTTCCTGGTGAGTGAGGGGTGATGTGCAAGTGTGCATAACCCCAAGTTCCCCTGACACTGTTCTTCCCGCCCCCTGCCCCCCAGGCCTGCCCAAGATGGAGGTGTGTGCTGAGTACTACGGGCTGCCCCCGCCGCCCGGAGCTTTCGGGCCCTACCTACGTCTCAACCCTGGAGACATCGTGGAACTCACCAAAGCTGAGGCCGAACAGAACTGGTGGGAGGTACAGGCTCTGTGTGTGTGTGTGAATGCGTGTGTGTGTGTGAGTGTGTGTATGTGTCTGTGTATGTGTGTGTGTGTCTGTGTCTGTGTGTGATGGAAGTGATGAAGAGAGAGAGAGCATGAGAGCAAGAGAGAGCTAGAAAGAGGGAGAGAGAGAAAGGAGAAAGAGAAAAAGAGAGATAAAGAGAAAGGGAGAGAGCAAGATTGAGAGGAAGGAGAAAGAGAAAGGAGAGAGAAAGAGAGAGGAGTGCAAGAGAGAGAGAGAGAGCAAGAGCGCTATGGGTGGCGCCTGGGCCCAGGCCCCTCCGGAAGTGGGGTCATGACCCTATTAGACTTTTGCAAGAGTCAGGCAGATCTGGGGGGACCCGAGGAGGTGGTGTTGACCAGCGTTTCTGGATCCTCTTCCCAAGTGCCCCTCCTAACTTTGTTTCCGGGGCTCCCAGAAGTCTCATATTGGACCCTCCCCATGGAAGTGGTTGTTCCCTGGCTCCCCCACCAGGAATGTGCTGGAAGCCCCCAGAGGGCCATAGGGTCCCTGAGTGACAAACACAAGTGGACAGACATGAGCAATAGGACAGTGGGGAGGGCGCTCACCTTGCATGCTGCTGACCTGGGTTTGCTCATGACATCCCACACAGTCCTCCAAGCCCTACCGGAGTGATCCCTGAGCGCAGAGCCACGAGTCAGCCCTGAGCACTGCCGGGTTAGGTGGCCCCAAAATCCAAAGACAAAAAAGAGACCAATGCGGGTGGGACCAGGACCTGCTCTCTGGGGCTGCTCATCTTCCCAGCAAATTCATATTGATTGACACCCTGCTGGCCAATTAGGCCACAGGGAGAGAGAAGGACAGGCAGAGCGCCACTGGGTAGAAAGATGGGCATGTGCACAAACATGCGTGCACACATATACATGCATACACAACACAAGTACACACATGTACAAGGCACCCATGTACCATGGGCACATATGTGCACACAATACACAAATTCACATACACACATGTGTGCACATATGAACACAATAATATTTATGCGGTATGTACCACACATGTGAAGTGCACACAGTATACGTGTGAACACACACCACACTACATACTTGTTGCACAGCTACACATGCACATTCACGCACACACACGCACATGCCACACACATGCACACATGTACTTGGGCACACAGTCACATCTCGTCAGCCCTGCCCCTGTCTTTCTTTTCTGCATCCAGGGCAGGAACACGGCTACCAATGACGTTGGCTGGTTTCCCTGCAACAGGGTCAAGCCCTTCGTGCATGTGAGTGTCCAGGAGGGGTTGAGGGTGGGGGAGGTGGTCCTGGGAGTGGGGACAGCCCTGGGGAGGTGCTCCTGGTGGTAGGGAGAGGGTTGTCTATTCTGGAAGGTCACCCCAAGCTCAAGATTCTGTCCACCCAGGGCTGGAGCAATAGCACAGTGGGGAGGTGCTGACCTTGCATGCAGCCAACCTGGGTTTGATCCCCGGGACCCCACAGGGTTCCCTGAGCACCACCAGGAGTGATTCCTGAGTGCAGAGCTGGGAGTCAGCCCTGAGTAGTGCTGGGTGTGCTCCTCACCCCAAGAAAAAGTTCTGTCCAATGAGTCACCTGAGTGGGGTGGGCTGGGTTCTGAGCCTGGCCACCAGCTGCCTCTGCCTGAAGGTCCCTCATTTGAAGAAGGGGGTGGGGCGAAGGCTGGCCAGTTCGATGGGGTCCTCGATGGGGTCGTGGCCTCTGCTCGGCCTGGCCACTTGTTTTTCATTTTTTTTTTAAATTTTGGGACCGGGCTGGAGCGATAGCACAGCGGATAGGGCATTTGCCTTGCACGTGGCCAACCTGGGTTCGAATCCCAGCATCCCATATAGTCCCCCTGAGCACTGCTAGGAGTAATTCCTGAGTGCAGAGCCAGGAGTAACCCCTGAACATCGCCGGGTGTGACCCAAAAAGGAAAAAAAAGCAAATTTTGGGACCACACCCAGCCCTGCTCAGAGTTACTCTGGCTCTGTGCTTGGGGGTGACTCCTGGTGTTGCTTGGGGGCCCTGCAGTGCCAGGAAGCAAACCTGGGTCCCTCACATGCAGAGCCTGTGCTCGGCCCCTTGAGCACAGAGCTTTCCCCAACTCTGTAACTCAGACTCTTTGCCCTAAGTCTGGGTCTTTGCTTGTATTCCCAGGGCCCCCCTCAAGACCTGTCTGTTTACCTCTGGTGAGTAGTACCCAATTTCTTGTTTCCAATTTGGGCTCTCTTTGGGTATCCAAGTTGGGATGGGAGGCACCGCCAAACCCATCAGGAACTCATTCTTCAGTCCTCCTAGCTTTTATAGTCTATTCACTCATCTATCCATCCACCCATTGACCCACCCATTTATCATCCATCCATCCACTGATCCACCTTGGCACTCCATCCATCCACCCACCCATCCATGCCTCCACTAATTGGTCATCTACCAACACATCAAACCACCTACGTACTCATCTATCATCCATCCATTCACTCACCCCCTCTCCGATCCATCCATCCATCCATCCATCCATCCATCCATCCATCCATCCATCCATCCATCCACCCATCCATCCATCCATTCACCCATCCATCCATCCATTCACCCATCTATCCCTTCATCTCTCCCTCCCTCCCTCCCTCCTCCCCTCCCTCCCTTCCTCCCTCCCTCCCTTCCTCCCTCCCTTCCTCCCTCCCTCCCCCCTCCCTCCACCATTCTTCTATTCCTCTCTCCCTCCATTCACCTCTCCACCCATCCATCCCTCTATTCATCCATGCCTTCCTCCATCCCTCTCTCCCTCCATCCCTCCCTCCATCCATGCATTAATGTCTAAGGACTCTTTGACCTAGATACTCGCCAACTTAAAACAAAACCCCACAGGGATTGGGAGTGTAGTTGGCCTCATTTTTTGGGGGGGGGGCACAGACAAGGAATCTGTGTGGACCTTTGCTGTGTCTCTTTTGGCAGGTATGCTGGCCCCATGGAGCGCGCAGGGGCAGAAAGCATCCTCACTAACCGCTCCGACGGGACGTTCTTAGTGCGACAGAGGGTGAAGGATGCTGCCGAGTTTGCCATCAGCATTAAGTAATTCCTCCCTCCTATCCCCACCTGAGACCTGAGCATGGCAGGTGCCAAGAGAGAAGGGATGGAACATATAGGAGGGAACGGTTAAATTTTAGAGCGCCCCCTGCAGGCCCTTTGTGGATTTGCATCTTCCTTATTTCTTTTTTTTTTTTAATTAATTTATTTATTTTTAATTCGTGAATCACCCTGAGGGCACATTTACAGATTTATACACTTTTGTGCTTATGCTTCCCTCATACAAAGTTCGGGAACCCATCCCTTCACCAGTGCCCATTCTTCACCACCAGTAAACCCAGCATCCCTCCCACCCTCCCCAATCCCATCTCCCCCCACCCCACCCTGCCACTGTGGCAGGGCATTCCCTTCTGTTCTCTCTCTCTAATTAGCTGTTGTGGTTTGCAATAAAGGTGTTGAGTGGCCACTGTGCTCAGTCTCTAGCCCTCATTCAGCCCGCAACTCCCTTCCCCCATATGGCCTTCGACTACATTATAGTTGGTGATCCCTTCTCTGAGTTGCCCTTTCCCCAGAATGTGAGGCCAGCCTCCAAGCCATGGAGTCAACCTCCTAGTACTTATTTCTACAATTCTTGGGTGTTAGTCTCCCACTCTGTTATTCTATATACCCTAGATGAGTGCAATCTTTCTATGTCTGTCTCTCTCTTTCTGACTCATTTCACTCAGCATGAAACTTTTCATGCCCATCCACTTAAATACAAAATTCGTGACCTCCTTTTTCTGACAGCTGCATAGTATTCCATTGTATAGATGTACCAAAGTTTCCTCAGCCAGTCATCCGTTCTAGGGCATTCGGGTTTTTTCCAGATTCTGGCTATTGTAAATAGTGCTGCGATGAACATACATGTGCAGATGTTGTTTCGATTATACTTTTTTGCCTCTCTGGGATATATTCCCAGCAGTGGTATTGCTGGGTCAAATGGGAGCTCAACCTCTAATTTTTTGAGAGTCGTCCATATTGTTTTCCAGAAGGGCTGAACCAGTTGGCATTCCCACCAGCAGTGTAGAAGGGTCCCTTTCTCCCCACATCCTCTCCAACAGCGGTTGCTTTTGTTCTTTTGGATGTGTGCTAGTCTCTGTGGTGTGAGGTGGTATCTCGTGGTTGTTTTGATCTGCATCTCTCTGATGATTAGTGATGTATCTTCCTTATTTCTTTGAACCTGATGAATGAATATCCAAAAGAAACTCGGGCCCACGAGGATGCTGAAGACAAGGCGGTCCACACAAAGTCTGACTTGCGCAGCCTCGCAGATGTGGATCCTGGGTCTCTCTGTGTTCTGTCTCTCACTCATGACTCCTCACTTCTGCTTTGGTTTTGCAAGTGGGTCCTGTGACCTGAAGTGGGACTTTCCCTGTGTGATCTGATGGCTAGGGCCCCCTCCACCCCGCCTCCCGGGTAGATGTTGCATTTGCTCCTGTTGCAACGGGCTCGTTTCTTTCTCAGGTAATCCAAGTAGTGAAGTTGAATTCCTTAGTTTCCCAGATTATACAGGTGGCTGAATTGGTGGGGAAGCCTTGGAGAGTTGGGGTGTAAATCCCAAAACTTTGGTGTTTTTTTCCACACCCAGCTGTGCTCAGGGCTGACTCTTGGCACTTGGGGGATCACTCCTGGCAAACTACGGGGACCCTATGGGGAACCGGCAACCAAAACGGGTCAGCTGTGTGCAAAGCAAGCTTTCACCTGCTGTACCCCTAAACCTCAAGGCAAGCTTTTGCCTGCTGTACTATCACTCACACATCTAAACCTCAAGCCTTGTGAGCACCGAACCCCAAAATGTGAGTTTGTTGATGTGTGTAGGAGGGAAGCTAATCTTCCCCCAACTTTCTGTGGACTGAAAAGGAATTCAATGGACATCAGAGAGTGGGAAAAAAGTTTATGTGTGTCTGTGGGGCAGGGCAGATCTTACTTAGACTGTGGATCTTCTTTCTGATCATTTTAGGGGTGTCGGATAGTTTCTAGAAAGGGAGCCATCCATTTGGGAGGGGAAAACTAAACAAAGAATATCCTCCTTGAAAGAAAAAAGTGATTTTGACAGGGTTCACCTCCCTCCGACCTCCCAGATTTTGCCAGTCTTGGTTTGGGGTGAGGTGATTGCTTCACTATCTCTCACAGAGAGTTCCTGTGTGAGGGAGAAGATAATTAGGCAAAGTAGCAATCCTAGAACATCTGTCTCCTGGTCCTTGCATTACTTGGATACATCGTGTCTGTCTTGGTCCCTGTGAAGTTTGACATGTGGCATTTCCACACATTTTCTTTCTTTTCTTTTTGTTTTGCCTTTTTGGGTCACACTCAATGATGCACAGGGGTCACTCCTGGCTCATGCACTCAGGAATTACCCCTGGCGGTGCTCAGGGGACCCTATGGGATGCTGGGAATCGAACCCAGGTCGGCCACATGCAAGGCAAATGCTTTATCCGCTGTGCTATCACTTTAGCCTCTCCACACATTTTCTTATCTTCCTCACTCTGCTAATGGGTAGAGTTCTCTCAACTCTCTCTTTTTTTGGGGGGGCACATTCATCAGTGCTTAGGGGGTACTCCTGGCTCTGCACTCAGGAATTACTCCTGGTGGTGCTCGGGGAACCATATGGGATGCCGGGGATCAAACTCAGGTCAGCTGAAGTACAGAGCAAGCATCTTGCCTGCTGTACTATCTCTTTGGCCCCAGAGTCTTCTTTTTTTGTTTGTATTTTGGGTCACACCCAGTGATGCTCAGGGGGTACTCCTGGCTTTGTACTCAGGAATTACTCCTGGTGGTGCTTGGGGGACCCTATGGGGTGCTGTAGATGGATCCTGGGTTGGCCATGTGCAAGGCAAGTGCCCTACCCAGGTCTCTCTGGATGTGAGTTTTTTTTTTTTAGATAAAATGTTTTCCCAGGGACACAATGGAGCTCAGTGATGACTCTCATCTCTGTGCTCTGGGGGTGCTCTTGGCAGTGCCCTGTGGACTAAGCACTTTTTGCTGACCAAGCGCAGCCAACTCCTAGGGTAGCGATTCGTATTGATGCTTCAGTGTTGAGTTGCATCTTTATTTTTAGCTGCTGGGGGGTGGCTTTATGTGCTTTTGGAGAGCTCAGCAGTATGATTTTTGGGGGGCTGCAAGTCTAAGGACTTTTCAGAGCAGAAGTGTTTTGTGTTTTTTTCTCCATAAAGAGCAGAACCCCGTCGGCTTCTGGGGTTGGAGCCGTAGCACAGTGGGGAGACCTGGGTAGGGCACTTGCCTTGCACATGGCCAACCCAGGGTCCATCTACAGCACCCCATAGGGTTCCCCGAGCACCACCAGGAGTAATTCCTGAGTACAGAGCCAGGAGTACCCCCTGAGCATCACTGGTGTGACAAACCAAAAGCAATAAAAAAAGAAGTTCATCTGCTTCTTCCCAGGCCCTTTCTGCTCTGTGGGTTGCCATCCTAGTGGGAACGAGCATTTCATCCATAATTTTTTTCTCCTGTTCTGTGGGCTGCCATATTGGTAGAATTAGGATTTTTCTGTCACAGCCTTTTGATTCTATGGCCCTACCAACTGGTGGAAGGGTGGAAGTGTAGAGCTAGTCCTGTCTGTTATATTTTAATTTCTCTGTGTGTGTGTTTGGGCCACACCCAAAGTGATATTCAGGGCTGACTCCTTGCTCTGCATCAGAAATTACTCCCAATGGGGCCTCAGATACCCTCTAGGGTGCTGGGGATCGAATCTGGGTTGGCCAGCACCCGCCCCACTGTCCTATGGCTTGGTCCCAATGCTGCTTTCTTGCCAAGATCTTGGATGGCTTCTCACCAGCCTTGTGGATTAGGGAAATGTTTCCTAATGGACAGGGGAAGAATTCAGGAGGATTAGAGAGGGCACAGCTCAGAGGAGGGATCGTGTTTGTCTGTTGACTGTTTTCTCCTTCAGGCAGCCAAATTTGCTCCATGGTTGGGAGGGGAGCCTGGCATGGGGACATGGGGAGTGGCTGGTGATGGGCCTGAACCTGCAGCCTTATCTCCCAGTGGCTCTCTCTCTCTCTCTCTCTCTCTCTCTCTCCCCCCCTCCCTCCCTCCCATCTCTGTCTCTCTCCCTCTCTCTTCTCCCCTATCTCTCCCTCTTTCTGTTTATCTCTCTCCCTCTCCTTCCCTCTCTCTCCCTCTTTCACTCCCTTTCTCTCCCTCTCTCTCCCTCCTTCTCTCCCTCCCTCCCTCCTTCTCTCCCTCCCTCCCTCCCTCCCTCCCTCCCTCCCTCCCTCCCTCCCTCCCTCCCATCTCTCTGTCTCTCTCCCTCTCTCTTCCTCCCCTATCTCTCCCTCTTTCTGTTTATCTCTCTCCCTCTCCTTACCTCTCTCTCCCTCCCTCTTTCTCTCCCTCTCCCTTTCTCTCTCTGTCTCTCCCTCTCTCTCCCTCTTTCACTCCCTTTCTCTCCCTCTCTCCCTCCTTCTCTCTCTCCCTCTCTCCCTCCTTTTCTCTCTCTCTCCCCCTCTCTCCCTCTCTCTCGTCCCCTCTCCCTCTCTCTCCCTCTCCGTACCCCCCTCTTTCTCTCCCTTCACCCACTCTCTCCCTCTCTGCTTTCAGATATAACGTGGAGGTCAAACACATTAAAATCATGACCGCAGAAGGACTGTATCGGATCACGGACAAGAAGGCATTCCGGGGGCTCATGGTAAGGCCCACAGCTCCCCTTGTTGAACCTCTGACAGCACCTGCCCTGAGGCAATGCCATGGGATCTGGCCACTCTGTGTCCATACCAAGTCCTCCCATGGGCACCATGAAGCAGTGGCCTTAAGTCCACCCTCCTTGTGACTAGCAGTGATGACCACTGCTGCCTCCACCTGATCACCCCCAATCACAGCCTCCAGCCTATAGCCGAGAGCATCCTTTTTCTTTTTGTTTTTGTATTTTGGGTTATACCTGGCGATACTCAGGGGTTCCTCCTGGCTCTGTGCTCAGGAGTCACTGCTGGCGGTGCTTGGGTCACCCTATGGGATGCCGGGGATCAAACCCAGGTCAGCCATGTGCAAGGCAAGCACTTTCCCCACTGGACTATCACTCTGGCCCCTCTTTTGTTGGTTTTTGGGGCCACATCTGGTGATGCTCAGGGCTGACTCCTGGCTCTGCACTGAGGAATCATTCCTGGCAGGGCTTGGGGGACCATCTGCGGTGCCAAGGATCAAACCCAGGTCAGCTGTTTGCCAGGAAAATTGCTTTCCCCACTGTCCTATCGCTCCATCTCCGCACCAACCTTTTACCATAAGTCTGACATAGCATGGAAGCTTCTGTCGGTCACATTTCCAAAACCAAAGAAAACAACAAACGGCCGGAGAGAAATAAGAGAGTTAAGGCGTCTGCCTTGCACATGTCTGACTCAGGTTCAATCCCCAGCATGCCAGAGGGTTCCCCCAGCCCCATCAGGTGTGATTCCTGAGCGCAGAGCCAGGAGTCAGCGCTGAGCATCGTCGAGGGTGGGCTGGGTGTGACTCCACCACAAATGAAACAACAGTGATCCTGAGTGCTCCGGGTGTAAACAACAGGGCAACGCTGGGATCATTTTCCGGAGCTCCAAATCCCCTCCTGCATGAGGCTCCATCCAGCTGTGCTCCATCCCTCCCAGGGGGACAGGACCCCCTGCCATGGCGTCCGCCCGCACCCACCTTTCATTCTCCTCTCAGGAGCTGGTGGAGTTTTACCAGCAGAACTCGCTGAAGGATTGTTTCAAGTCCCTGGATACGTCCCTGCAGTTCCCGTTCAAGGAGCCTGAGAGGAGAGCCATCAGCAGGCCGCCAGGTGGGGCCGGGGGTCCTGGCCACCAGCCCTGCTAACCGGGAAAGGGAAGGGAAGAGGGGGAAGAGATACAAGGAAAGGAAAAGAGAGACAAAGATGCGAGGAACGCAGGCGCGCGCGGTGCCCCTCAACGCTCAGGCCTCTCCTCCGGCCTTAGCACGGAGTGGGTGTCGCATGCGGGTTGAGTGTGGGGGCGGAGCTGGACATCCCCCCATCTCTACTCCTCCCCTCCAGCCGCGGGCAGCACCAAGTACTTCGGCACTGCCAAAGCTCGCTACGACTTCTGCGCCAGGGACCGGACAGAGCTGTCCCTTAAGGAGGGCGACATCATCAAGATCCTGAACAAGAAGGGCCAGCAAGGCTGGTGGCGCGGCGAGATCTACGGGCGGGTGAGCCGCGCAGGGAGGGCATTTGGCGGTCTTGTGTGTGTGTGTGTATGTGTGTGTCAGTGTGTGCATGCCTGTGTGGGCATGTGTGCAATAGCTGTATAAATGTGTGCTGTGTGCCTGTGTGTTGAATCTTACTAGGATTCTTCCTTTCTTCCTCCCTCCCTCCCTCCTTTCCTCCATTATTCATCCATCTTGACTGTGAAAGGTTTGTATCTCACCACAGATCCATCCGTTCTTCCTTTCACCCATCATTAATCTCATGTCGCTTTCTTCCTTTATTTGTTCTATACATGCATCTTTCCTTCATCATTCTATGTATCTGTTCATAGATTATGAATATCTACCATTACATGTCTGTTGATCTCTCTTTATCCACCAATCCACCACCCCATTCATTCAGCCATCCTCCTAGCATCCCATCTATCCATCTATCACCCACCCATCCACCCATCCATCCATCCATCCATCCATCCATCCATCCATCCATCCATCCATCCATCCATCTTCCCACCTACCCATCTACCCACCCATTCACTCACGATTCATCCGCCCATCTATCCACCTACTTATCTACCCACCCATCCATTCACCCACCCACCTACCCATCCACCCACCCACCCACCCACCCACCCACCCATCCATCCACCACCCATCCACCCACTCATCCATCCATTAATCCAACAAACACTTCAAGTATCTACCATGTACCAAAACTGGGATAGTCTCTCGGAACTTGGTGGCAAGTAAGATTCCAGGTATCTCATGTCGTGTGTGTGTGTGTGTGTGTGTGTGTGTGTGTGTGTGTGTGTGTGTGTGTGTGTGTGTGTGTAACAGCCAGCCAGCCCGCTCATCCATAACGACATACACCATTCATTAGGCACTGGCAAATGTCATGGAACGATCATAGAGATGGGAAGGGGCGCTAAGGAACATTTGTGGGTTTTGGGGAAGCTTGTCAGGAAGTTCCTGCTGAACAGATGACAGGGGGTCAGAATGGGGGTCGGCTGCCCAGCTGTGTGTGTAGCTGAGGGATGGGGATCTACTTTCGGGGGGTAAGTGCCACGGCCTGGGGTGGGAGAGAACGTGGAGGGGGGCTACATAGAGGACCTCCTGACCCCGTGTCTGCCCAGATCGGCTGGTTCCCCGCCAACTACGTGGAGGAGGATTATTCCGAGTACTGCTGAGCATCGGCGGATAGACCAAGACACGGAGACTCAGATCAGGCCGCGCAGCGACGGGCCCGGAGGAGCAGAGCGGCCAGCACGGATGGCGCGGCCTCCCGGAACAGTGCCCCCTGCCGGGGTTAATTTATAACACACCCATTTCCTCTGGGTTCTCTCCAGAGAGGGGAACTCAGGGCAACTGCTTTTAATAAAATGATGGATGGAGAGAGATGGGTGTCATTCAGGGGACCGAGTGGGGCTCCCGGGTGCCCTACTCCACACTCACGCACTGATCCCCCACACCTTCCAGCCTTAGCTCCTGGCTCTGTGCTTGAAATAAAACTGGGGTGGGGGGCCGGAGCGATAGCACAGCGGGTAGGGCGTTTGCCTTGCACGAGGCCGACCCGGGTTCGATCCCCGGCATCCCATATGGTCCCCCAAGCACTGCCAGGAGTAATTCCTGAGTGCAAAGCCAGGAGTAACCCCTGAGCATCGCTGGGTGTGACCCAAAAAGAAAAAAAAAAAAACCTGGGGTGGGGCTGGAGAGAGTACCGCGGGAAGGGCGTTTGCCTTGCATACAGCTGACCAGGGTTCGATCTCTGTCATCCCATAGGGTTGCTCTGAGCACTTCCAGAAGTGATCCTTGAGTGCAGAGCCAGGAGTCAGCCCTGAGCACCGCCAGGTGTGGCCACCCAGCCCTCAAGTACCTAAAACTTCACTGGGCTGCTCTAGCATCATACTATGTTCCACAACGAGGGAATCAAGGAGGCCTTGGGAATGGGGAGAGAAGTTTACCAGGTCTTGGATTAGGTGAGGGCCTCTCAGGCAGACTTCCTGAAGGAGGAAAAATGTAAGGTGGTACTTGGGCAATGAGCTGGAATTTATTTAAGAAAAAAAAAAGGGTCTCGAGTGATTCCACTTTTTGGCATCTTCTCCCTGATCAAATAAAAAATAATTAGAAAAGGTACATGCATGCCTATATTCATTATAGATATTCCAGACGTGCATGCATGCATGCATGCATGCAAATACAGGTGCAGAAATGCATGCTTGTAAATATGCGCACATATGCAGGAAAGCATACGTGCAAATATACAGACATGTGCATGAATGTTTATGTGAAAATAAGCACACATGTGCAGGAAGGCATACTTGCAAAAAATGCATACGTGTGCACAAATGCATGCTTATAGATATGCACACACGTGCAGGAAAGCATATGTGCAAATATGCACATATGTGCAGGAATATAGGCACACAGATAAGTATAAGAGTTCATGAGTATGCCTGAAGATATGTGCACACATGTGGAAGTTCTGTATTTGCCCCATCTTTGTCTCTGTGGCTTCTAGGAAAAGATCCGTTCCTGGAGGCGCTTTAGGTTCTGTTCATTCTTGGTTTACAGCAATAGAATTCCAGGACTTAAGTCCCTCACAGGGCCCGAGCGATAGGACAGTGGAGAGGGCGCTTGTCTTGCCTGCGGTCAACCCAGGTTAGATCCCTGGCACTCCATAGGGTACCCCCACCCCCCTGAGCACCGCCAGAAGTGATTCCTGAGTGCAGAAGCCAGGAGTCAGCCCTGAACGTCGCCGAGTGTGGCAAAATAAATAAAATAAAACAAAAATATGTCCTGCCCATCCCGTGTTTCTGTCTGCATCCACGTTTCTTCTGCTTGTAAGGAGATTCCTTGGGATCAGATCTACTTGCTCCAGTAGCACATACTAATAGATCGGCAGTCTCCGTTTTCAAGGAAAGCGTGAGTCCAGGAGCTGGAAATTGGTTCCCACAGAATTGAAGTCATGTGCTTTCCCCTACTGTCCATTTCTGATTTGTTGTCAGCTCTCACAGCTGGTTTTCTCACGTTTTTTTTTTTTTTTAAAAAAACCCAAACAGCCAGGAGGGGCAGGTTCAGGAAATTAGGTTTAGAGTCTCTTAAGGGAGTAAGGGGCTTGCCTTGCACGCGGCACACTCGGGTTTGATCCCCAGCACTCCACAGGGCCCTAGGAGTGATCCCTGAGCCAGGAGTCAGCCCTGAGTACTGCCGGGTGTGACCCCAACACACACACACACACACACACACACACACACACAAAAAAAAAAAAACGAAGTAAAAATACCTACTCTCTTAACAGGCAATTGCATGGGTGTGCATATACCCGTATGCACAGACCATGTTTGCTTGCAGACCAAGATATGTACAAAGCATTTCAGTACTAGGGGTGGTGGAGGTGGTGGGGATGTCCCTGAAATGGACAGGAACCTTCACTATAAAATCCACAGTGAAAACTTCCCGTCAAACAGGGACATTAATAAATATCACGCACGCACGCGCGCGCGCGCGCACACACACACACACATACACACACACGCATTCTCCCATAGAGCCCCAAATTAAAGCCAAGGCTGCCCCCTGGTGTACGCCAGTGGTAATAACCTGCCTATACATGATTCCCAGTAGTAGAGGGGAAAGTGTGCTTGTGTGCGCGCTCGTTGATCACAAACTTCTCTAAATAAGCCCAGGTCAGGTTACCAGAAAGGATTCCTGGTGCTTTTGACTTTGCTGCTGCTTTATTTCTTTTTGGCCACCTCAGGGCTAACTCCTGGCAGGTCTTGGGGATCCCTATGTAGTTCGGGGATCGAACCCGGGTCAGAGGTGTGCAGACAAGTATCTTCACTGCTTTATTATCTCTCCCATACCTCTTCACTCTACTTTTTGTTTTGTTTTGTTTTGGGGCCACACCCAGCGATGCTCAGGTGTTACTCCTGGCTCCTGCACTGATGAATCACTCCTAGCAGTGCTGAGGGGTACCCTATGGGGCTCTAGGGGATGGAATTGGGGTCAGTCGGGTGCAAGACAAGTGTCTTCTCTGCTGGACTGTCTCTAAAACTCCAGAAGTGTTCTCTCTCTCTCTCTCTCTCTCTCTCTCTCTCTCTCTCTCTCTCTCTCTCTCTCTCTCTCTTCTCTCTCTCATTTCCTTTTGTTTTTGGGTCACACCCTTACAATAGCACAGCTCAGAGTGCATTTGTGTTGCATGCAGTTGACCTGAGTTGTGTAAGGGCGAAACTGACGCCATGACAGGCGGCAGAAATCAGCAACATCAGCTAGGCCTCAGCTTCAGTTCCTGGAACTGAAACGTTGTCGGTTTCCCAGCAGTGAAACAATGCGTAACGAGCCAACCTGAACCCACCTGGGAAAGTTCCTGGGCCCAGCAAGTGGGCTCCATCCATCACTATGCCCCCAGTCAAAATGCCCCAGAGATTGTCTTTTGTTAACCCTAAAAGAATGAATAGCACATGTAACCACAAAATATTACTGGAAACTATTGTGGAACTATTGCCTGACCACTGTTACCCTAGACACTTGCCAAAACACCTTTGTTTGGTAGCTAAGTAAGATTTCTTTCTGAAACAATAAGGCATGTACTGCTTAAGTAATCAAACCCTATATAAACTGCTTGCTGCCTGAAGTCGAGGTTGCTATCAAGAGAACATTGTGTGGGTGAGATATTTGACCCCAGTATACTGAATACAAGACCTACTGCTTTTGCATTATTGAGTTAGTGTGTCTGTCCATCTCGCCGCTTGGGAACCCCTAGACCCGGGCTTAACAGCTGGACCCCTGGCACCCCATAGGATCCCCGCCCTGAGCCCACCAGGAATGACTTCTGAACACAGAGCCAAGAGTCATCCCTGCATACCGCTGAGTGTAGCCCCCCCAAACAAAAACCCAAACCCTAAATGCCATGAAACCCCATTGTGTTCTAGAAAAGACCATCCCGTAAGCCCACAGAGTAGATCCCCCATTTCTCGGCGGACTCTTGCCTTCTAGAACCTTCTCCTCTAACCAGGACTGAGGCCTGGAGTCCCAGTTTGCTTTCTTTTCTAGCTACCAGGAACTGTACTTCCTCCTCTCAGCCTGGCTGCATTGCCCTGGACTCCCAGAAGCAGGGAGGGAGCCGAAGAATGAATCCAATGATCTGTTAATTAATTGCACCTCAAAACGCGTTCACTTCCACATTCTCTGCAGCTGGTTCGACTTTTGCATTGCTCAAGGAAGGGGTTAGGGGAACACTTCCTCAGTCTGCTGCATCTGCCTCTGCTGAGGGCGGGGGGGAACCACTCCAAAGATTCGGGGAACTGGCCTGGAGCTCAGCCAGCCGCCCCTGCAGAAACTGGTAGAGGGAGGGAGAGAGAAAGAGAGAAGAGATTCTTGCAGACTCAGGATTCTGCTCCACAAGAAATGAAAAGAGCCAAGTTTTCAACACAGATACGTGGTCCAGAAGGCACCTGAGGTGGTGGTCTGGGGTGGTGCAATTGCCTGGCTTGTGTGAGACCCCCAAGGACCTGGGTTTGAGCCTGGGCACTGCGAGCGAGCGAGAGAGAGAGACAGAGAGAGACAGAGAGAGACAGAGAGAGAGAGACAGAGAGAGACAGAGAGAGAGCAAAAAGCAATGGAACATAATGAAGAACAGGGTCAAAACTGGTTCTTGGGGCTGGATTAATAGCATAGTGGGTAGGGTGTTTGTCTTGCACACAGCCGACCCGGGTTTGAGTCCCAGTATCCTATATGGTCCCTGAGCACCACCAGGGGTAATTCCTGAGTGCATAGCCAGGAGTAATCCCTGTGCATCACCAGGTGTGACCCAAAAAGAAAAAAAAAAGAAAGAAAGACTGGCTTCTTGAAAACAAAGGATTTATTTCCAGGACATGTTTCTCTTTTTTCTTTTTTTAACACACATTCCCCCACCGCCCACCCCACATATATATATTTATTGAATCACTATGAGATACAGTTACAAAGATTTCATGATTGAGTTTCAAGCATACAATGATTGAGCACCCATCCCTCCACCAGTGTGCATTTCCCACCACCAAAGTCCCCTGTATCCCTCCTGCCACCCCCACCCAATTCCACCCCCTGCCTCTACAGCCAGACAATTTCCTTCTTTCTCTCTACTTTAAAAAATTTTATTATTTTATTTATTTAATTTATTTTTAAATTTTAATAAATCAACGTGAGATACATTTACAGACTTACAGACTTTCATGATTGTGTTTCAAATGATGTTCAAGTACCCATCCTTCCACCAGTTCTCATTCTCCACCCCCAATGTTCCGAGCATCCCTCCCCCCACCCCCGCCCCTTCTCAACTCCTGCCTCTGTGGCAGGCACAGTCCCTCTTGCTCTGTCCTTTTGGGTGTTATGGTTTGCAATACAGGTAACAAGCAGCCATCATATTTGGTCCATAGTCTACTTTCAACGTGCATCTACTATCCTGAGCGATCCCTCCAACCATCATTTATTTAGTGCCAGAAAACATTTCTTATCTCATGGTGCAGCTAAGAGAAACTGTGTCCGTTTTTGTTGATCCATTTCCTTTTCAGGGAAGAACAGCCGCAGGTGGCTTCTTGCTTTCTAAGGGCAAATGCATTTGCCAGCATGAACTGGGGTCACTCTAAGGGGGACCAGATGGCAGAGATCGTTGCCACTCAGGGAAGCCCCAAAACTTAGCTGTAGGTTCCTCCTCTGTAACACAGGGACCTTCTTTCTATTTCTCTCTCTTCTTTCTTTCTTCCTTTCTTCCTTCCTTCCTTCCTTTCTTTCTTTCTTTCTTTCTTTCTTTCTTTCTTTCTTTCTTTCTTTCTTTCTTTCTTTCTTTCTTTCTTTCTTTCTTTCTTCCTTCCTTCCTTCCTTCCTTCCTTCCTTCCTTCCTTCCTTCCTTCCTTCCTTCCTTCCTTTTCTTTTCTTTTTTCCCTTCTTGTTGGGAGTAGTCCCTGAGCACAACTGGGTGCTGTTTGGGGTGAACCCCCAAGGAGCAGTGACTAACACCATGAATAACACCATCTTGTTGACCTTATTTCTGGGGAGGTGGACGGACCCTCTGCATCTCTGCTACCCTCGGTTATTGGTTTTAGTTTGGTGGTGAGGTTTTGGCAATGACTGTGGGGTAGAGCAGGGGAAGTGGGGAAGGGGAAGCTGCAGGCCGATTCACAGTGGCTGCTGGGGGCTAGGGCCTCCATGTGGGGCATCACTAGTGTTCACACTCAGACTTTCCATCAGTTTTGGAGGACTGGTGCATTATTTCAGAGAAAGGGTGAGGGGCAGCGAGGTCCCAAGAGAGACCAGTGAAAACTGGGCAGTGTCATGGGGATGGAATTAATGGGGCAAGAAAATAAGAGGGTGCCTTCTCCAGATGGAGTCCTGGCAACACTGAGCTTCTACTAACATGGCTCTAATATGTGGGACTGGGACAATCTCTCCAAACTGCGTGGGGGCACTGGAACAGGGAGATGCCAGCCCAGCTTCTAGCCCGCCCCTGCCGCCGGAAATCACACCCTCAACCTGCCCTCGGCGCCATCTTGCCGCACTAGTAGTGAAGAATCTGGGCCGGCAGGCACCACAAGCTGGAGAATGCTTTGGACCCCAGACTGGGCCAACAACATTGGGATGCCAGACAGAGAAGGTGCAGCCAACCCGCCTTCTCCAGATGGAGTCCCGGCAACACTGAGCTTCTACTAACATGGTTCTGGTATGTGGGTCTGGGATATCTCTCCAAACTGCGCGGCTGCATAAGTGGCCACAGGACCTTTCCTCATATACAAAACAAACAAACAAACAAACAAACAAACAAACCGCTTAGGAATGGCTCCGCCACCCCTGAGCAGCCATTATCCCAGAGGCACAGAAAACAATCTGGGAACAGGCAGTGGCTGCTGGCAGATATACTCCTGGACTGTGAACTAAGCTATGGCCCCATGCAGCCCTGGGAGGGGAAGGGCTTTTGTCCCTCGGCCTTTTCCCCTTTGCATGGTGACCACCACTGTTCAGAGCCAATTGGACAGAGAGGTAGGAGCTTCAGTGATGGGACGCATGGGGAATCTCGAGATGGGGGGGCGCAGAACTGGCCCTGCTTCCTGCTCAAATGAGACCATGAGCAGCTCCTCTGCTCCTGGACAGCCATGATCCCAGAGGCACACAAACCAATCTCAGAATGCAGCGGCCGCTGGCAGAAATACCTCTGGACTTAATACCAGAATCCCAAAACTGGGCGGCCGCTTTTGCGACCATGCAACATCATATGCTCCTTGTTATCAACAATAGAAAACATATGATCTAATGATGCCATTCTGACAGGTCTGACTGTTGGGGGAAAAACTCCAAATAATGGTAGTGAGTTTTCTGTAAAAAATTGAATGTAATCAAAGTAAGGAAAGAGTAAAGTGAAAATCATCTGCCACAAAGGAAGAGGGGAAGTGGGAGGGGGGTATGCTGGGGTTCTTGGTGGTGGAACATGTACACTGGGGAAGAGAGGGGTGTTTGATCATTGTATGACTTAGACTTGATCCTGAAAGCCCTGTAACTGTTTTCACAGTGACTAAAAATAAATAAATAAATAAATAAAAGAAAAGAAAATAAAGAAAATAAGATGGGGGGCTGGAGCGATAGCACAGTGGGTAGGGTGTTTGCCTTGCACGCGGCCGACCCAGGTTCTAATCCCAGCATCCCATATGGTCCCCTGAGCACTGCCAGGGGTAATTCCTGAGTGAAGAGCCAGGAGTAACCCCCGTGCATCGCCAGGTGTGACCCAAAAACCAAAAAAAAAAAAAAGAAAAGAAGATGGGATGTCACTGAGAAGGCATTCATGAGCCCCGGGTGGGTTTGGCATGCAGGAGACACATGGGGATGCCCAGTGAGTGGACAAGGGGTGTTTCCAAGGGTCCTTCAGTCTTGTGTATCCCTTGATTTCCCCTTTCTTGAGCTGAGGGCAGGGGTGAGGCTTCTACAAACACATGAGGCTGAACTTTTGCATTTCCTCTCTGCCATTTTCCCTGTACCCCCACCCATTGTTGTGCATGCCTTTGACCTTACAGGTTTAGATTCTGTTTTGGGATGCACATGTAGGGATGCTCAGGTGTTACTCCTGGTTCTGCACTCAGGAATCATTCCTGGTGGTGCTTGAGGGACCTTTTGGGATGCTGGGGATAGAACCTGGGTCTGCTGTGTACAAAGAAAGTGCCCTATCTGCTGTTCTATTGCTCCGGCCCCAACAGGCTTAGATTATGTACCTCGGTCATCCCTTGAAGGTTAAAAGGGTGCCTGGAATCTTTGATTGCTGCCCCAAGTCATTGACCAAGAAGCCAGACCCCTCAGGGAGTGGGTGTAGTAATGAGACTTCACTCACTGCTGATTCAGTGATACAAGTCAGGAAGCTGAGATGGAGAAACTATAGTGAGGGTCCAAGCAGGTCCTTTGGAGCTCACCATAATGAAAAGGGTTGTATAAAGAGGGTAAAAGAAGGGTCATGGATAGGATGAGTGAGGAAGATTGAGGGGATAGAAAGAAGAAGAGGGAGGGATTGAGATATCTATCTGTAACTCATCCATTTACTCATACATACATTCATACAATTATTTATCTACCCATCCATCCACACATTCATTCATACATCTTACTATCCAGCATCCATCCGCCCATCCATCTATCCATGCATCCATCCATGCATCTGCCCAAACATCCACGAATCCATCCATTCACCCATGCATCCATCCACACTTCCACAAATCCATCCATCCATCTATCCATCCATCCATGCACCTATCCTCCTTCCACTCATCCTCACACTCATCCATCCATCCATTCATCTATCCATCCATCCATCCATCCATCCATCCATCCATCCATCCATCCATCCATCCATCATCTATCCATATATCTATGTGTAAATATACCTACTTATTCTGTGTATGAGTGCAATAATAAAGTGTATTAATTAAGACTATGTATGTATGCATCTCTACCCTTACAGAGAATGGGAGAGAAGAGGAGGGGTTGTGGGGAGGGAGGGAGAGCACACTCAAACACATTAATCACTCCAACTTCTCTTTGGCACGGAGAAAAGGGGGAAATTAGGGGTCTTCCACTGCCCACTTGCAGTGCCACTCAGCAAAACAAAAAAAAAAGAGCCCATGACATCAACATTGCACAACTCTGACCCTTCCCCTTTGGTCCGTTACCCAGGACTCTGTCATTCGGGACGGGAGGAAGGGAGAAAAGTTTCCCCTCTTTTGAAGACCAAGCCACAGTATGATGTGGTACTTCACTTTGTTCCTTTTCTGGGGTGAGTATGAGACTGAATGAGGGGATGGGGGATCTGGGATACCAGGGCTAGAAGTACCTAGGCTGCCGGGCCATGAGCTGGCCAGCCAAAGGATTATAGTTCTAAGTTGGAAACTGCAAATATTTTTATTGGGAGAGCCCCAAATCAAACAGCGCAAGGGCATTCTCTCTGCCAGGGTAGACTTTCTTCTCTATGGTCATTCCATTTGACCTCCCTTCCTCCCTTCCTCCCTTCCTCCCTTCCTCCCTCCCTCCCTTCCTCCCTTCCTCCCTCCCTCCCTCCCTCTCTCCCTCCCTCCCTCCCTCCCTCCCTCCCTCCCTCCCTCCCTCCCTCCCTCCCTCCCTTCCTCCCTCCCTCCCTTCCTTCCTTGCTTCCTTCCTTCCTTCCTTCCTTCCCTTCCCTATCCTTCTCTTCCCTTCCCTTTCCTTCCCTTCCCTTCCCTTTCCTTCTATCTACCACACCTGGAGATGCTCAGGGATTACTCCTGGCTCTACAATTACTCCTGGTGGACCTCAGGGGACCACATGGGATGCTGGGGATTGAACCCGGGTTGGCTGTGTACAAGGCAAGTACCATCCCCGCTGTCCTATCTCTGCAGCCCACCATTTGCCATGCATTTCCTGAACTCTATGCCAGGCACTGTTCTAGGTGTATAGGAGCACAATGCTGGGAATGAAGCTTGGGGTCTCACGCAGATTAGGTGTATGCACCATCACTTAATCTATCTTGCTGGGTCCCCTTCACATGTGTTTTTAACATCTCTAGAATTTATTTTGTGATTTCAGGGGGGAAGTGATAATCATCCAAACAACAGGACTCATGCAAAATTAAGTGTTGAAAAGTAGGACCGGTTGCTGTAAAGATGCAGTAAATGGGAGCCGGAGTGATAGCACAGATAACACATGCCTTGCATGTCACCGACCTGGGTTTGGTTCCCAGCATCTCATAGGGTCCCCCGAATGTGTATTCAAAAAATAAATTACAAAAGGCCACGGCAGCTCTCTCTCACGCTGCCTGCGTTCGGTGGTCTTGAGCTGCTTCCCCCACCCTGGTAGGCCATGGCAATGGGTGGATGAAGGAGGAAATAAGGGCCAGGCTGATTGGTGTCAGTTGCAGTCTATTCCATTTCCATCTCCCTCCTCCTCTGATTCTCCTCAGGATCTTTCCTCCCCCCCCCCCCCCGACCCCTCTCATTCTCCTTCTGGGTCCTGCTCCTTCATCCTGCTCCTTCAAGCTTCTGCCTCCTGCGTCTGCCCCCCCCCCCTTTTCCGATCTTACAGTTTTAGTTAAATCCCAAAGCATGAGGGGTTGGGGTAATAATTACATGTAGGTGTGGTCATACAATCAAGAGAGGTAAAGACCTTCCCTCAGGGGAAGCTTCTTCTAGGACAGTTTCTCATTCAGCAGGACAACCCACTCATGGGTGTTTTCTTCTCTCCTTGTCCAGCAAACATATAAACATTCATAATATTGATCATTTTGTATAGACACAAGTAAGAGATACATTATAGGATTGCTCTCCTGGAACCATCTCACTACAGATCTCAGACTACAGTGCTCAGGCCAGATTAATCTTTCCTAGCCCTAGCAGGGTCCTAATCTCGTCATTGCTTTTTGGATCATGACAGAATTTGTCCATGACCATGCTCTCAACTTATAGTTAAATATTGTGGCGCTTTGGCCTGGCCCATTTTGATGCCAGCGTAGCTCACAGCTTGCTCTGGGTCCATTCAGTCCCTTGTCGGGACCCTTTTTTGGGGGTGCTAGGTACTAAAGCAACCGAGGCTTAAGTCGAAAAAGCAGATGTCCAGGAGTGAATATTATTTGGAGTCAATTAACTCAAGTTACAAAAGCATAGTATTTTTTTTGGTTTTTGTTTTATTTTTTTTCTTTCTTGGGCATAGTATTAACTGTCTTATTGTGTTTATATAAAAAGGACATTGTTTTAAAGTAAACTATGCAAAAGACATAAGGAGAAGGGAAAAGGCAATATTTAACTTACAATACAGGTTCAGCGTTCTTAGAAGGATCTGACCTTACAAGTTAACAGAGTCTGATTAGGGGGAAAGGGTGATAGACCGGTTGGGGAAGACAGCACAGAGAAGTTACAGATAAGCACAGAGGAATGGGAGTGACTCAAGGAGCACTGTGATGGGTGTAACCCAATAAGCCTAAGCTCGCTGTGGCAAGGAAGAAAGGACAAACTAATGTTATCTTACACCCAAGCACTGCCAAGAGTAATTCCGGAGTGCAGAGCCAGGAGTAACCCCTGAGCATCACTGGTTGTGATCCCCCCCCAAAAAAAAAAAGATAAAAAAGATGCAGTGAATGAAGTCACAGTTATCGTTAGTAGAATGTATCACTGAGGCTTGTCAAGTATATTTCTTTTAGGTCAGGAAAAGAATATTTTTGCTTATTTGGGGGCCACACCCAGCAGTCAGGGCTGAGTCCTGCTCTACTCTCAGGGATCAATCCTGGCAGGCTCAGGAAACCCTATGGAATGCTGGGGATTGAACCCAGATCTGCTGTGTGCAAGGGCAGTGATCTCACTCTACTACCACTTTGGCTGCAGGAAAAAGATATTATTTTGCAGGGTGAGTGAGCCCTAAAGCGCATCTTGGAGGTTCAAGTTATTTTTCTCTTTTTTCTTCTCAGGGAGTTATGGTCTGTGTGGAGTGTTGGCGGGACCCAGCCTGGAGTCAGCGTCGGGTAAGTTGGAGGGGAAGGAAGATAAGTTGCCCCAATGTGATGGGAAATATTTTTCTTGGAAGAATTTTTTTTCTGTCCCAGAAAACTTTATCTCAATTGAGTTCTTGCTGGAAGCTCATTAGCAGCAGAGGAAGGGATAACATCCAGGTTTGGGAGGTCACCAGTTTGGCTCTTTCCTGTGTGCCTTGTTATGTCACTGTGTGTCCCCAGGCAAGTGCCTTAATCTCTCTGATTTTCAGTTTCCGGTGAAATCACACATCACCAGTGTTCTTATATCAGAGATTGAAAATTTGGATAAAAAAGAGGCAACCTCATCAGGCCCCTGATGTGTGTGGTGAGAGCTTTGCCAATGTGTGTATGTGTTTACAAGAGGGACAGGTTTAGTTTCTTTAAGTATTCTTCCTTTTATTTATTATTATTATTATTATTATTATTTTTTGGTCACACCCAGAGGTACTTAGGGATTACTCCTGGCTTTGCACTCAGGAATTACTCCTGGTGGTACTGGAGCCCTATGGGATGCCAGAGATCAAAGATAGGTCAGTTGTGTGTCAGGCAAGCGCCCTCCCTGCTGTACTCTCTCTCTCTCTCTCTCTCTGCTTTTTGGGTCACACCCGGCGATGCACAGGGGTTACACCTGGCTCTGCACTCAGGAATCACTCCTGGCAGTGCTCAGGGGACCATATGGGATGTTGGGAACCGAACCCTGGTCAGCCATGTGCAAGGCAAATGCCCTACCCGTTGTGCTATTGCTCCCAGCTCCATCAGGAATCACTCTTAGTGGGGCTCTATGGGATGAGCACCTATGGGGGACCCTATGGGATGCTGGGAATCGAACCCGGGTCAGCCATGTGCAAGGCAAATGCACTACCTATCGTACTATCATTCTGGCCCCCTGTACTATCTCTCTGGCCCCACAAATGTACACTTAATTTTTTGAGGGAGCCACCTTCACATGGCAGTGCTCAGGACTTGTTTCTGGCTCTATGCTGAGAGATCAATCCTGGCAGACTCAGGGGATCATATTCGGTGCCAGGGATCAAACCAGGATCAGCTGCATACAAGGCAAGTGCCTTCCCTGCTGTAGTATCGCTCTGATCCCCTCAATTTCCTTCTTTCCCTCCACTTCTTCTTCCTACACTCCAGGGTCAAGAGTGATCTAGGTATGTTCTCTTTTTTTTCTTTTTGGGTAACACCCAGTAATGCACAGGGGTTATTCTTGGGCCTGCACTCAGGAATTACCCCCTGGCTGTGCTCAGGGGACCATATGGGATGCTGGGAATCAAACCCAGGTCGGCCGCATGCAAGGCTTAATGTCTTTTATTGGGGGGGGGGGTATGTTTTCTTTGACACCTTGCAATCCACATAGACATCTTGCAATCAGTGAGATCATCCTGAGTTTGTTCTTCTTCTTCTGACTTCCGTGATATTCTTCAGTTCCCTCCAAGTTGCAGTGAATCGTGTGATTCCATCCTTCCTCACAGCTGCATAGTGTTCCATGGCATCTCCCGGCTGCACCTTTATTATCCACTCACCTGTTTTTGGACTTTTAGGATTCCACTGCCAGCCTTTAAGTGGCAGAGTCTGCCCATAGCTGCTGTGCGCAGAGCTCTCATTCTCTTTTGCAGGACCAGGGCTCCCATTTGGCAGAACAGCTGTCATCATTCTTGGTGCATGTGGGCAGCACTGGGGATCGAACTCGAGGCCTCATGCTCGAAAGGCAGGAGCTTCAGCTGCTGAGCCCTTCCTGGCCCCTGACTCGCCCCTGTGTCCTAAGCCAGTGGCGTCCTAGTGCTTACCCTGAAGGACCGTGACCTCCAGTTCTGACTTCCCCACATGGTGGGCTGTGCATGCTCTACTGGGGAACCCAGACGACTCACTCTCTTGTCCCAGGGAAGCGTTACCGCGGGAACTGCAGAAACAGCGTGGAAGGAACCAGTGAGTGGGGCGCTCTGGTTGTAGTTTACAAAGACGCGTCAATAAGAGACGGCCGCTGATCTGGACAGTCCTGATGGACAACCCCAGCAGGTGTTGCCCTGGTCTTCGGGCTCATTATCCTCCCTGCTGCGGCCAACAGAGGGCGCATTCGAGCCCTGACTCAGGCCCTGACCCCCTCTGCTGACTTCTCTGCAGGACGCCCCCAATTCCTGCTTGTGGACATACCCCCATCTTCCCTGCACCATAAGATCACCAGCCCCACCCAGTTCCCTTTTTGCCTCTCCTCTTGTGAACCTCCTCCAAGTTCCTCTACTCCAAGTTCTATCTGGATCCAGAACATTGGCACATGCCTCATCCACTGCCTGGAACCCACTTGCCTTGTATATACTCACAGTCCCTTTCCCTCTCTTTCTTTGTAGGATTTATGGATCATTTCACTGACACTCCTATTTATTTATTTTTCATTTGTCTTTGGGCTACATCCAAAGGTGTTCAGGGTTTATTCCGGGCTCTGTGCTCAAGAATCACTCCTGGTGGGATGGGGACTCTTTGGAGTGCCGGGGATTGAACCTGGGTCAGCTGCATGCAGGGCAGAAACCTTCCCTGTTGTGCTATCGCTTCAGTCCTGACTCCCCTCTTTCTGACGGGGCATCTCAGCGCCCTTCTCGCCAGATAATCAATTCTGTGGAGGTGCAGAATTTTGTTGATCTTGCTCACTGCTGAATCCCATAATGCATAGAATAGTCTTGATGTAGGGTTGGTGTTTGTATTTGTCTGGGTTCTTCATAGAAAAGTCAGTAGGATGGATAGTTCTGTATCTTTATTATACACCCACCCAGCTTTCTATCCCCCATCTATCCATCTGTTCATCTATTCCTTCATCCGTTGACCCATTCATTCATCTGTCCATCTGTCTAAACATACTAGCATCCATTTATTGACCCATACACACACCTATCTCCCCACCAACCCATCCACTCATCCTTTTTCCAGCCCATGCATGCATACATCGAATCTTTCCTTGCTCCCACCCACCCATTAATCCATCCATCCATCCATCCATCCATCCATCCATCCATCCATCCATCCATTCATCCTCTGATCTATCCATCTATCCATCTATCCAACCATTCATCCATTCATCCACACATACATCTAACTATTCTCATCTATCCATCCATTCACCCATTAATCTGTCCACCCATTCTCCCATCCTTCCACCCATCTATCCACGTACTCATCCATCCATCCATCCATCCATCCATCCATCCATCCATCCATCCACCCACCCATCCATCCATCCATTCTCCCATCCATCCATGCATTTATGTATACGCCATCCATGCATTTATGCATGCACTCACCCATCCATCCACCCATGCATGCATGCAGCCATTGGTCTATGCACACATGTATGCATCCATTCTTACTCCCATCCATTCATCCATCCATTCATCCACCCATGCATGCATGCATGCATCCACCCATGCATGCATGCATGCATCCATACTTCCATCCATCCTTCTTTCTATGTAAACATTGGGTGAACGGAATTGACCCATATAATGAGGAGACTGACACATCCAGGACCCACAGGAGTGGACAACCAAGGCTCTGAGGCTGGAGACAGTGTGGGCTCATGAGAGGAGGCAAGTCTGGCAGGAGAGATGAGAGGATGAGATGGGCTGGTGCCTCGCTGCCCGGGACTGGGCAACTCTGCTGGCTCGGGGAGTGTGGGCACTTTTGAGTGAGAGGAAGAGCATAATGGGAAGCTTCTAGAATCTAGGGACCACAAGGGGCGAGGGGCCGGAAGTCTGCAGCGAGCGGTGTTGCTGCTGGTGACAAAAGGGGAAGCTGGAAATGAGAAGAGAAATGGAATTAGGGGCACTGTGCAGGACAGGGAAGTAAACAAGTCCCACAGGCACTGTGGGAGATAGTGGCTCCATAGACCCCACTGATATGAGTCCATCTCTTAAAAACTTTAGGGACTTTAGTTAGTTAGTTTCTAAGTAACATCCTTTGGTGCTCATGGGTGACTCCTGGCTCTGTACTCAGGAATTACTCCTGGTGGGGCTCAGAGGACATTATGGAATTGAGCCTGGATTGACCACGTGCAAAGCAAGCATCATACCTTCTGTGCTATCTTGCAGCCCCAAATGTTTTCGGGTGCTTAATGAAGAGATTCCCTGCTTCCCCAAAGACATTTGCAACAATAATAAACTCCTCTCTCTCTGTCACTGTCTCTCTCTCTGTTTTTATTTGTTGCTTGGGCCACATCTGGAAATACTCAGGAGCTCAGGGAGACCCTACAGGGGTACTGGGGATCAAACCTGGGTCAGCCATGTGCAAGGCAAACGCCCTACCTGCTGTACTCTTGCTCTGGCCTCCCTTCCTCCAGTGTAAATCCAGACTGTTTTCCCAGAAGATCACATGACCCAAGTTTAGGGTTTCAACCTACTTTTGGGGGCATTGGGTGGGCACAATTCAACCCTGGGAAGAGTCGCTTTCGTTGCCTCCTGCGGCACTCAGACTCTGCTCTGCCCTGCCCAGGTCCGAACAGGTGTGTGGACACCACCATGTGTCCTGCCTTTGCCGTCTGCAGGAACACCACCGACAGCTACCATTGCACGTGCAAACAAGGCTTCCTGTCCAGCAATGGGGCCACCCATTTCCAGGACCCACAAGTGGAATGCAGAGGTGTGAATTCTGCTCTCCTTTAAATGCTCTGGTGTTGGTGGGAAAATCAGGTCCAAGGTGGTTGAGTAGGAATGTAGGTCATGTTTCTTTTCTCAAATCTTATTTCCTTTGTCCTTTCCCTCCCCTCCCTTCCCTTCTTCTCTCCTCCTCTCCCCTCCCCTTTCTTCTCCTCTCCTTCCCTCACCTCCCTTATTGTCTTCTCCCCTCCCCTCCCTTCTCCTTCCCTCCCCTCTCCCCTTCCCTCCTCTTCCCTCTACTCCTCTCCTCTCCCCTTCCCTCCGTTTCCTTCCCCTCCCTTTCCCTCCCCTCCCCTCCCCTCCCCTCCTTTGCTCTCCTCTCTTTTCTTTTCTTTATTATTTTTGGGGAGCACAACCAGCGATGCTCAGGGTTTACTCCTGGCACTCAGGAATTACTCCTGGCAAAGTTTGGGGGAACCCCATGGGGTTCCAGGGCTTGAAACTGGTTGACTGCATGCAAAGCAAGCACCCTCCCCACTGTCCTATCTCTTTGGCCCTTGTTTCTTCTTTCTCATGGGTGGTTGGGTTTCCTTCCAACATGGAGGTTCCACTTCGAGAATGAGCCTCTTGAGAGAACACTAAAATTGTGCACTATTTTTATGGCCCAGCATCATTGTTACCTTGTCACATTCTGCTCAAATTCAGGGGATGACCCCTAGGGGTTTGATGGAAGGGGTTCTCATATTCCACTGAATCCAGGGGCTATAAGATGAACTCCGCGGGTTCAAGTCATCTTTGGAAAATGTGTTCTACTATGCAAAATGAGGCAATCTGCATCCCTGATGTTTTCTCTGTCTAGATATCAATGAGTGTTCTCAAGATCCCCTACTTTGCGGTCCTCATGCGGTTTGCAAAAACCAACTTGGGAGATATAAATGCAGCTGCTCCTCTGGTTTCTCTTCACCCACTGGAGATTCCTGGGGCCCGGGAAAATCAAATCGCATTAGCTGTACAGGTAATGCTCTTAGATTCTCAAGTATGTGTATTTTTATGGGGGGGGCACACCTGGCGATGCTCAGGGGTGACTCTTGGCTCTGCACTCAGGAATCACTTCTGGTGGAGCTTGGGGGACTCTATGGGTTGTAAGGGATTGAAACTGCATACCAGGCAAGTGCTCTACTTCCTGTATTCTCTCTCCAGCCTCTTGGTATTTTTGGGGGTGCACACAAGGAAATGATTAGGGGTTGTTCCTGGATCTTCACTCAGGAATCACTCCTGGTAGTGTTTGGGAGACTCTATGGAGATGCTGAGGATCAAACTTGAGTTGGCTGTGTGCAAGACAACTGCTCTCCCCACTGTACTATCATTCCAGCCTGTGTTTTTGTTAATGGTGGACAACTACTGTTGACTTGAGGATACATGCTTCTAAATTTAGACACTCACCCAATCTTTTGCATTTTTCCTTCTTCTCCTTTGTCCTGGTAGACATTAATGAATGCCTCCAGAGTGGAATTTGCCCAGAACATTCTGAGTGTGTCAACTCCATAGGAAGTTACCATTGCAAATGCCAAGCTGGATTCACCTTGAACAACTCCATTTGCGAAGGTATAGAGGACCAATTCCTCCTTCTCTATCTACTTACTGAATTAAAAGTCATTTCTTCTGGGGGTCTGAGAGATAGGACAGGATATAAAGGCTTGATTTGTATGCAAACGACCCTGGTTAGAATCCTTGGTACCCCATAAAATCCCCTGAGCATCAATAGGAGTGATCCATGAGTGCAGAGCCAGGAATGAGCCCTGAGCACTGCTG
The DNA here is from genome assembly GCF_027595985.1 of Sorex araneus. Lineage (NCBI taxonomy): Eukaryota > Metazoa > Chordata > Mammalia > Eulipotyphla > Soricidae > Sorex > Sorex araneus. The sequence continues at coordinate 237,403,038 of NC_073303.1, forward strand.
GGCATGACCGCAAAACAAAACAACAGAAGAATCATTTTATTGATGATGTTAAGAGGTAGAAACCATGCTCTACCTTTTAAGGTCATGAAAATTGAGACTCACAGTGGCAGTCACTGCCTAATTATTTATAGCTTTATTATGCTTGTTTTGGGGACACACCCAGTGATGTTCCGGGGTTACTATTGTCTCTGCACTCAGGAATCACCCCTGGAAGTATTTACACAACCCTATGCGATGTAAGGAATCGAACCTGGGTTGGCCACACGCAAGGCAAACGCCCAACACACCGTACTATCGCTCTGGCCTATTTATAGCTCTTAAGTAGAACAAGTGGGATTTGAAGGCCTGCAGAGACCCTTCAGGGAATTCTATAGTAAGAGGCACCTCTGTCCTTTGAGTGATGTCCCTCCATCCAGGTGATACCAACCGTGTCTGGAGACGTTTTTTGGACTGTCCCAGATGGTGGGGATGAGAGATAGTACTGAGGTTAAGTCGCTTGCCTCGGATCCTCCAGACTCTGGTTCAAATCCCTGGCACCATGGATGGACTTCCAGGTGCCGCCAGGGGTCACTCCTGAGCACTGCAGGTGTGCCCCCCCCCATGGGAATCCATATCCCCAAATTGAGAAAATTTCCCTAAAATATATTTGAATTGAGACCCAAGAGGCATTGGAAGTTGGTTGTTTTTTTTTGCTTTTGAGCCACACTATCCCACCTCCAACATACTGTCTCCACAGCCCCTGGTTTTCTTTTCACATTTTCTTTTTTAAAATTTTAAAAATATTTTTTATTGAATCACTATGACCCTTACAAAGCTGTTCATGCTTGGGTTTCAGTCATACAGTATTCCAACATCTATCCCCCCACCAGTGTACATTTCCCAGCACCAGTGTCCCTAGGTTCCTTCCCATCACCCCCCAAAACCCTCCCCTTGCCTGCCTCTATGGCAGGCACTTTTCTTCTCTATCTCTCTGTCTCCTTTTGTTCAAGCCTCTATTTTAAATTCTTTATTAGGCCGGTCTAGGGATTGTTTATAGTGCAGAGGCCAGGAGACCCAAGGATGAGAAGAAGCAAAGAGCGTTCTAGAGGTCTGAGTTAAGCATCAGTTCACTTCTGATGTGTCCTATAGGCCAATGCAAATCATAGGGTCAGACAGATCAAGGAGTGGGGGAAATATTCTACACCCCAAAGAGAGGAGGGGCAAGGTCACATGTTACCATACAACAAACTTTTCATCAAACTTGGACTCCATGTTCCAGCAATCTCTATTCTGTAATTTATGCTCATTATAATGCTCTTTATCATCCACTGACTTACATCCTGTTGTCTAGAATTTATTCTTCTGGCCTTACCTCACTGCAAGGGAACTTAGGAAGAAGAGGGAAGCGAGTGTACATGATAACATCCCAAGATTACCACACAGAGAGGGAATATCTCCTCTTTGGTCTCCTCTCCTCGTGTCCCCATCTGCCTTAACCCCGACTTTCTCTTCCATTCACCAGATATGGATGAATGCGCCCATTTCAATCCTTGCCCAGACAATGCAGTTTGTTACAACAGTTTTGGAAGCTACTCTTGTGTCTGCAGCACTGGATTTGAGTTTGAGAGTGAAAACATGAATTTTCAGGGTTCAGGAGAGATGTGTGAAGGTAAATAGAAAATGTGTGCTGGGGAATCGGGTCTTAGTTTGGAGGTGGTGGTGAGACATTGGGTGGATCTCAATTCATTTAAGATCTATGTCTGTAAAATTGAAGGCAATAATTATTATTCCTGGTGAAAACTCCATTCCTGGATTGCAGATTGTGACTCTATTGCTAGGTTTTAACATGGAAGAGGAAGAAAAAAATTTGACATCTCTTTTCTTACTTATAAGGACATTAATACCATCCCAAGAAGCCCACCTTCATGATCTCCTTTGAATCAAATCATCTTCCAAGGGCTCCGTGTCTAAAAATATCATCCTGGAGGGCCAGAGGGTGGCTAGGGCACTTGTTTTGCATGCGGCCAACTTCGGTTCAATCCCTGACATCCCATAGGGTCCCCTGAACCCACCAGAAGTGATCCCTGAATGCAGAGCCAGGAGTGAGCCCTGAAAACTGTTGGGTGTGACCCAAAAACAAAACAAAAATTATCTTAGGGATTGGAGTGATAGGACAGCAGATCAGGCATTTGCCTGGCACACAGCTGACCTGGGTTTGACTCTCCAGCATCCCATATGGTCTCCTGAGCCCACCAGGAGTGATTCCTGAACACAGAGTCAGGAGTCAGCCCTGAGCATAGCTGAGTGTGACCTCCAAACCTCAAAAATGATCTAACTGGATCTGGGGCTTTCAACATATGAATTTGGGGAAGGATATATTTCAATCGGTTGCATCTATGGGGATGCAGAATTAGGCAATGAATTCAGGATGTCCGTGCTCTCCACCCTCCACTACGATGCCTCTTGGTTAAAACTATTAGTAATACAGTGGTTCATTGGATTTTTTTTTTTTGCTTTTTGGGTCACACCTGGCAATGCACAGGGGTTACTCCTGGCTCTGCACTCAGGAATTACTCCTGGCGGTGCTCAGGGGACCATATGGGATGCTGGGAATTGAACCCGGGTCGGGCCGCGTGCAAGGCAAACGCTCTACCCACTGTGCTATTGCTCCAGCCCCAACAGTGGTTCATTGGAGAGGAATGGAGATCCATTAGGGAAAGATGACAGCTGGGGAGTTGGAGAATAAGCGGGCACCAATGAGGCAGGACCTGCTGGAACTGAACAAATATGAATCATGAGTTAATGAGGTGGTTAGATGCCCAAGATTCGGTAGGTGAACTTAGCTTGGAGCAAACCGAGTCTCATGGGCTCTGATTAGGAACTTGGGCATTATCCTAAACTATGAAAGTCTCCTTGGAAAATTGATCTGAGTGGTGAATATGCCACTAAGTACTTCCTTTCTTGAATGGTGGAAATGTGTTTAGGGCATTTGAATTGGAACCAGGGAATCACATTGACTTCCCCATAGGACATACTTTTGACTAAGACCAATTTTCTGGTTAGATGTAGATGAATGTTCCAGAAACTCAACTCTCTGTGGTCCAAATTCAATCTGTATCAACACACCAGGACAATACAAGTGTTCCTGTCTGTCTGGATTCTTTTCCCCAGCAATTTGGACCCCTGACAAACCAGAGACTCTTAACTGTACAGGTAATTCCTCCCAGTTGAGAACTTTCTGGAGAGATAACAACTATTCTTGGCTGAGCGCCTTCCTTCCTTCCTTCCTTCCTTCCTTCCTTCCTTCCTTCCTTCCTTCCTTCCTTCCTTCCTTCCTTCCTTCCTTCCTTCCTTCCTTCCTTCCTTCCTTCCTTCCTTCTTCCTTCTTTCCCTTCTTTCTTCCCTCCTTCCTTCCCTCATTCCTTCCTTTCCCCTTCTTTATTCCTTCCTCTATCTTATTTCTTCCTTCCTTCCTTTCCCCTTTATTCTTTCATTTCTTCCTCTTTCTTTCATTATTACTTCCTTTCTTTCTCCTTTATTTCTTTCTTCCTTTCTTTCTCTTCTTTTCTCTTTTCCCCTCCCTCCCTTCCTCCCTCCCTTCCTCCCTCCTTTCTTTCTTTCTTTCTTTCTTTCTTTCTTTCTTTCTTTCTTTCTTTCTTTCTTTCTTTCTTTCTTTCTTTCTTTCTTTCTTTCTTTCTTTCTTTCTTTCTTTCTTTCTTTCTCTCTCTCTCTCCCCTTCCTTCCTTCCTTCCTTCCTTCCTCCTTCCTTCCTTCCTTCCTTCCTTCCTTCCTTCCTTCCTTCCTTCCTTCCTTCTTTCTTTCTTTCTTTCTTTCTTTCTTTCTTTCTTTCTTTCTTTCTTTCTTTCTTTCTTTCTTTCTTTCTTTCTTTCTTTCTTTCTTTCTTTCTTTCTTTCTTTCCTTCTCCCTGTGACAACATAACATGCCTTGCTGGCTCATTGCTCAATTCAGCGTCGTGTCTTCTCTTTCCCCTACAGATATAGATGAGTGTCTTTATATGTGCCCTTTCAATGCCAGTTGTACCAACACTCCTGGAAGCTACTTTTGTACCTGCCACCCGGGCTTTGCATCAAGCAACGGGCAGCTGAACTTCAGAGAACAAGAAGTGGAATGTCGAGGTGAAGAGAGCATTTGTTGGACACCCTCAAGAGAGAAGGATTTTTGGTTCTTCTGGGTTTCTTGCTATCCTTGCATTCTTTACAGATATTGACGAGTGCTCCCAAGATGCTTCTCCATGTGGTTCCAACTCTGTCTGCACCAATACCGAAGCTTCCTACACTTGTAGCTGCAGACCAGGCTTTCGACCCAAACTAGAAGGCTCCTGGGAATATGGCAACTTTAGCTGCAAAAGTAATGCTTTTTTTTGTGTCTCTTGATGAGAGATTCTGTCTTGCTTTGGTTGTAAAATCCTCGTTTTTATCAACCTCTGTACCTTCCTCAAATGTTTGCCTCATTCCCCAAAAACTTTTTACTTTTTTTTGTTTTTACTTACTTATGAATTGACTCTTGTTGTGTTATATTGGAATATTGCTGAGTTATAATTAATCAATTAACATGAAGTTGAGCAATAGATTAAATTTAATGCAAGTAAGAAGCGAGAATTAAACAGATCCCTACATACTTGGTGGATGCAGTCTTGGATATTTCCCCTCATAGAGCTGATGGTCTAGGAAAAGATGCAGAGAACACACATGTAAACTACTTAATATATTACCATAATGAGTGTGGGAGTTTAAAAACCATCATAATGACTGGACTGATAATACAGCAGGGAAAGCATTTGCCTTGCATGCAGCTGACCTGAGTTCAATCCCTGGCATTCCTTAGGGTCTTCCAAGCCCCACCAGGAGTGATTCCTGAGCACAGAGTCAGGAGTAAGCCTCGGGAAACACCAGGAACGACCCCCAAACAAAACTACCACAACAAAGTACAAACAAATAGGGAAAAAAACACTTTGGAGTGACCAATGTGATTTAAAAAAAATGTTCAATGAAGTGAAATTCCAAGCTCATGTTTGAAGGACAATTTGGAATTACCCTTTGCAGAGTAGAGATGACACAATGACCAGCATGTGCAAAGGCTCTGGGGCTAACAAAGAATGAGAACATGGACAAATGGCTTTAGATGTCCCTGAGAAGGTGGACAGATGTCAGGACCTTGTTTGTGTACCATGTGAAGGAATTGGGAGTCATTTTTTTGGTTGAGAATAAAGGGGAATCATAAATTGTTCAAGTCATGGGTTACTTTGCATGATAAAAATATAAGTAACTTATATGAAGGCAATAAAGTACAATAATAATAATAGATTTTTATGAAGTCCTTGCCAATAAAAAACATGGAATATCATCAATGTCTTTCCTGCTGTATCTCCTGTCTCTTTTCTAAGGGACCTATTTGGAATTTTATGTTTACTCCTATCTTGTGATAGTTGAGGTTTGACTTGGTTGATTCTCTCTTTCTCTCTCTCGTTCTCTCTCTAGGGGTTCCTTTCAAGTGTAGAGAAGACGTGATGCCTGAAAATGAGTGGGTGCAGTTATGCCAAATGGGAGTCGCAGTGGAATCCAAATACGTAAGAATATGTGTGTGTATGCTTTTGGGCCAACATCCAGAGTCTATAAAACCAAGATCCCAGAAGCATTTTATAGCCTGGCAAGCTACTGAGAGTTTCCTGCCCCCATGGGAGAGTCTAGTAAACTCCCCGTGGCGTATTTATATGCCAAAACCAGTAACAATGATGGGTCTCATTCCCTTGACCCTGAAAGACCCTCCAGTGCGGCACCATTGGAAAGGACGAATAAAGAGAGGCTTCTAAAATCTCAGGGCTAGGATGAATGGAGACGTTACTGAGACTGCTCGAGAAATTCGACGACCAACGGGATGATGATGATGATGATGATGATGATGATGATGATGATGCTTTTGGGGTCACATCCGGTGATACTAGGGATTACTTCTGGCTTTGCACTCAGGAATTACTCCTGGAAGTGCCCAGGGCACCCTATGGGATGCTGAGGATCAAACCCAGGTCTGCAGCATGCAAGGCAAACACTCTCCCCGCTGTACTATGGCTCTGGCCCCCACATACGAATATATTTGAAGGGTTCCAGCTCTTGATACTTTTTCCCTAAAGCTGCTTAGGTGCCTGGTGCTGTTTTCTGGCTTTACCCAAAGCCAAACATGACAATGGACTGGAACAGGGAGTGATTGACTTCTCTCCTTGTAACAGCCCGAGTGTGTGCTGTGGCGAGCTGGTATCAGGAATACATCTGCTCTGCCCTCATCAACCAAGATCCCACATGGTGTTCAGGTGGCTGCTGCAGCCCCTACAGCCACATCTGCATCCCAGCTTGTGGTCGGGAGAGAAGGGAAAGTAAAACAGCACTTTTCTTGTTGAAAGTGGGAGAAGCACCGGAAGTTCTCATAGCTTACTCTTGGCTTTGTGCTCAAGGATCACTCCTGGTGGTGCTCAGGGGACCATATGTGGTGCCAGGGATTCAAACTGGGTTTGACCTCATTCAAGACAAACACCTCAACCCTTACACTATCTCTCTAACCCACAATTTCCGTGTAAGAGCGTGAGATGGGGCTTGGGGAGATAGCCCAGCAGACTGATCACACGCTTAGCATACAGGAAGCTTGAGTTTGAATACTGGCACCGTCTGGTCCCCTAAGCACTGCCAGTACTGATTACTGATCCGTGACTAGTCCTTGGGCACTGCTGAGTGTGGCTCAAGACATCCCCTCACCAGAGATCAAACTGATCTAGGATTAATCTGTTCTCTCCTCACAGGAATTAGTCATATTCTTCACACCAGGCTGCAAATAAATATATCGAAAATGTGGGGACCACGTGTTAATTTTCTTTGGTTTGGGGGCCACACCTGGCAATGCTCAGGGATGACTCTTGGTTCTGCATCATGAATTATTCCTGACAGTGCTTGGGGGACCCTGTGGGGTGCTGGGGATTGAACCCAGATTGGTTGTGTGCGAGGTAGTGCCCTCTCCACTGTGCTATTTCTCTGGTCCCTATATACTGTCTTTTTAAAGCAAAACTATTAGAGCTTCATTACCAGTGAAGGTGCTGGTTCTGTGACTCTGAGACAGAAACACAGTGCTCTAAGGCAAGGTGAAGAGGCAGTTGGATGGTCCAGCTCGTCCATTCTATGCTGGGCAGGTGGGACTCATTCATGCTCATAAGTTGTTTTCTGTCCTCTGCTAGGGGATTAAGGTTTCCTTGTGTGAACAGATGAATACCACCTTTGGCATTATGGACAATGTCTGTGACAACAAAACCTCCACAATTTCCCTGAAGGTAAGGAGGATGTCTACCTCATGTCTCTGCTCTCTAATCTCTACTGTTCTATGTACAGCGCCAAAAGTCTTTGTAATGAGTGACTTTCATGCTCAGTGGATTACAGTTATAAGTGCAGGGAGAATTTTTTAAAAAAGAAATAATGAATGGGTTGTGTGCTAATGTTTCATGTTCTACTGCCTTAAGGCAGTACATTCAAGGCATTCAGAATGAACACAGTAAAATCACATCACCCTTTTCTGCCTGGTTCTATGTGATTTTTCATTGTTGTAGTATTTTTTTTAAAAAAAATTAGTTTATGGGCCACATCTGGTGATGCTCAGGGCTTACCCCTGGTTCTGCGCTCAGGGATTACTCCTGGTGGGCTTAGGGGACAAAAGAGGGGCCAAGGATAGAACCTGAGTCAGACACTTGCGAGGCTAACACCTTACCCACTGTACTATCCCTCCAACCCCATTTTTTGGGCCACACGTGGTGATGCTCAGTGATTTCTCCTGGCTCTGTGCTCAGGGATCATTCCTGGCTGGGCTTGGGAGATCATATGGTGTGTACCAGAGATTGAATCTGAGTTAGCCACGTGCAAGGCAAGTGCCTTACCTATTCCTACTATACTATTCCTCTAATCCTCACCTGTGTATCTTATCGTCTAAAAGTTCATTTTCCCCTTTAGATAGTCCCTTGTCTTTCTTTCTCTGTATGTCACATATGAGTAAAATAATAGGGTGCTTGTCTTTCTCTCTCTGACAGGCTTCACTAAGTATGCTACCAGCTGGCTCTGTAAGCCCATTCATCTTGTTGCCAATAGCAGAATTGTATCATTTTAACGACTGGTTAGAATTCCATCCTGTGTGCATGCCGTGTGTGTGCGCGCACGTGCACACACACACCACCACCACCACCACCACCACCATCACCAACAATAACAATAATAGAACCCCTACCACCACATCCTCTGCTTTTTGGGATTTGTTTTTGTAGCACACCCGGAAGGGTTAAGGGTTTACTCTTGGCTCTGCACTCAGGAAATACTCCTGCTAGTACTTGGGAGGCCCTAGGGGGCGCCAGGGTCCCAACTCAGTTCAGCCACGTGCAAGGCAAGCTCCCTATCTGCCATATTGTTGCTCTGGGTCCCACATTTTTAAAATTCATTCACCTTTACTTTTGTTTTTCTTTGCTTTTTGAATGACACCCAGCTGTGCTCAGAGCTTACTCCTGGCTCTGTGTACTCAGGGATCACTCCTGGTGGGGATCAAACTTGGGTCAGCCATGTGCAAGGCATATGCCCTCCCTGTTGTACTATGGCTCCAGCTTCCACATCCTCTTTACTGATCTTTCAATGAGCAATTTATATTGTTGTTTGTAGCTCTTATCTATGGCAAATAATGCTGCCCCCACAGAGGTGCACATCTATTACTTAACCTACTGTATGAGAGAAGCAGAAGGAGGAAGAGGAGAAGGAAGAGGAGGAAAAAGAGGAGGAGGAGGAGGAAAGTGTCTGTCATAGAGGCAGGCTGTGGAGGTGGGGTGGGGGAGGGAGAGGTGGTAGGTGAGAGATACAGGCGACAGACAGTGACAGAGACTAGACAGACAGAAGACAGACGCACACACAGAAACAGAGAATGCCACAAACACATCATTGCTTGCAGGAAACAGCTGAGAACTTTGCTTCTGTGCTTGAACAAGCATCCACCTGGTCCAACTTCACCAAAGAACAGACATCCTCCCTGGCCACGGTCCTACTGGAGAGTGTCGAAAGCATCACGTTGGCATCTCTCCTGAAACCCTCAGTGAATGCCAGCAGGACCATTCAGACAGAGCACTTAGGTAGGATATAACCTTCCTGGCAAGGGCCACCTGGGATTCGGTTAAGTGTGGACTCTGGCACTGTGACTCCCCGGGAATTCCTCACCCCCATTTTTCTCTAAGTGTCTCAACCCTCTCAACTCACAGAAAAGCATGTCTACTATCATTATTTTATTTATTTATTTATTTAGTTTTGCGTTTGGGGCCACACCCAGCGATGCCCAAAAGTTACTCCTGACTGTGTACTCAGAGATCACTCCTGGCAGTTTTCAGGGGACTCTCTGGGATGCTGGGGCTCAAACCTAGGTTGGCTGTGTGCAAGGCAAGCACCTCCCTGCTGTGTACTGCTCTTACCCAGTGATCACCATTCTATTGACTTTTAACTTCTCTTTCCCTGGTCCCTTCTTTAATACACAAGAGATTACTTGTAAAGCTCCCATTGCGTTTCTCTTATATTTGGTGATACTATCCCCCTACCTCCACCAAGGGGCTCAAGCTCTTCCCCACGATGAGTTGACTTTTCCTTTCATTCCTCTGCTTGAGATCTGAGATCAACATACATTTCTTGGACAGGAACCAAATTCAGGACCTCCTCTTTGAGTGACCCCAGGTATGCTATTCTTGTTGTCTTTTAGATATTGAGAGCAAAGTTATCAATGAAGAATGCATGGGAAGTGGTGGAGAACTTAACTTGAAAGCCAAAGGGAACAAGATGAGGATTGAGTGTTCCACAATCGAAGAGTCTGAATCCACAGGTAGAAATGTTTCTCCTAGCTTCTGAAAGCTGAGTATCGACCAGTATCTATTTTGGCACACCCTGCGATGCCCAGGGGTTACTCCTGAATCTGCACTCAGGAATTATTCCTGGAAGTGCTTGGGGGACCCTATGGGATGCTGAGGATTGAACCTGGGTCGGCCACGTGCAAGGCAAACACCCTACCCGCTGTTCTATGGCTCCAGTCCCAAGATCCCTTCTTAAGAAACAAGATGAGCAGTTATGATTCAATCAGCAAATACTTCTTTATTATCTCCTACATGGTAAAACCTCTGCTAGGTGGTATCAATGATGCTGAAAATGAAAATGGCCTATGGTATCAAGGAATTGTCTGTTAGAGCAGCTTGAAATTAATAAATAATCTCATGAAAATGGAGAGTTGAGACATTCACGACCCAATATAATCACATATATCCAGGGAGGACTGGGTGTGGCGAGGTTGGGAATGTAAAATATGTACCAGAGACTAAAACTTTGTACAAAAAAGAAGGCTATACACAGCGGGTAAGGCGTTTGCCTTGCACGCGGCCGACCTGGGTTCGATTCCCAGCATCCCATATAGTCCCCTGAGCACCACCAGGAGTAATTCCTGAGTGCAGAGCCAGGAGTAACCCCTGTGCATTGCCAGGTATGACCCCCCCAAAAGAAGGCTATATAATATTCCACAAGTTATTCCTTATTTTCATTAGAATTTGAGATGAAAATAATTTGCACTCATTGAGCTATCATTTGATTGAATTTTACCTGATTTTTACTTTTCTGGGCTGGAGCGATAGCACAGCGGTAGGGAGTTCGCCTTTCACGCGGCCGACCCGGGTTCGATTCCTCCACCCCTCTCGGAGAGCCCGGCAAGATACTGAGAGTATCGCACCCGCATGGCAGAGCCTGGCAAGCTTCCCGTGGCATATTGGATATGCCAAAAACAGTAACAATAAGTCTCACAGTGAGAGACGTTACTGGTGCCCGCTTGAACAAATCGATGAGCAACAGGATGACAGTGACAGTGACAGTTTTACTTTTCTAAAATGTGACTGCCGGAGGGCTGGAAAGAGAGTAACATGAGTAAAGTGCTTGACTTTCACACAGCTGACCCAGGTTCGATCTTCAACATCCCATAGGATTTTCTGAGCACTGCCAGGAGTGATTCCTAAGCACAGATCCAGGAATAACCGCTGAGCATATTAGGTGCAGCTCCAAAACAAAACAAAAATAAAATGTGGCTACTGGAACACTTCAAAATCATGAATGTGTTGGGGCCAGAGAGATAGTATAGTAGGTAAGGTGTTGGCCTTCCACCAGTCAAGCTGGGTTTGATCCTGAAACTGCACACACCTTCCCCCCATCCCCGAGCCCCACCAGGGGTGATCCTTGAGCACAGAGCTATAAATAAGTACTGAGCAGAATCAGATGGAAGCCAACTTCCTCCCCCCCCCCCGAAACAAAAACACAACAAAAAATGTGATGCTTGCTTCCCCAGGGGACAGCGGTAATGTGTAGAAAGAATTGGCATATTTTTCTTTTTGTTTTTTTGCTTTTTGGGTCACACCCAGCGATGCTCAGGGGTTACTCCTGGTTTTGCACTCAGGAATTACTCCTGGCAGTGCTTGGGGGACCATATGGGATGCTGGGGATCAAACCCGGGTCGGCCGCGTGCAAGGCAAACGCCCTACCCGCTGTGCTATTGCTCCGGCCCCAAGAATTGGCATATTTTTCTGTGGAGGCCTGGGTGATGAGGGAAATAGGATCTCTATTGCTACTATCCAACTATGTATCACGATACCAGAGTGTTCATTAATGAGACAGAACAATGTGTGTGATAATGTTCCTTTACAATAGTTTTATCGAATATGTTTACAATAGTTTTTTCGATATGCCAAAAACAGTAATAACAAGTCTCACAATGGAGACGTTACTGGTGCCTGCTTGAGCAAATCGATGAACAATGGGAAGACAGAGCTACAGTGCTATGATAGTTTTGTTTGTTTTGGGGGCCACACTGTGATGCTCAGGGCTTATTCCTGACTCTGCACTCAAGGATCACCCTTGGCAGAGCTCATGTGACCCTATGGGGTGCCAGGGCTTGAACCCGGGTCAGCCTCATGCAAGGCAAACACCCTCTGCACTGAACTACTGCTCCAACCCCTGTATGCATAATTTATAACAAGTTAATCCCTTGCTTTGAAATTTGCAGGGACCATGGGAATAGCTTTCGTCTCCTTTGAAGGTATGGAATCTGTTTTAAATGAGAGCTTCTTCCAAGACCCCAAGTCCAAGAGGAAGTTGAAGATAAATTCTCGTATTGTTGGGGGCATCATGACTGGGGAGAGGAAAGAAGGCTTTTCTCGTCCGATCATCTACACTCTGGAGAACATAGAGGTTTGTGATGATGTTGCCACTGACCCCCGCTACCCCCACAAGCCATTGAGAATTTCCCAGTGGACAAAACTCATTTCTCCTGGGAACACAAAGAGGCAGAAATCTTCTGTGGTATCTAGAACTCTAGTCCACTTTCTTTTATTTTTCTTTTTGGGTCACTCCTGGCGATGCACAGGGATTACTCCTGGCTCTGTACAAACCAAAATATATACTGAATGCAAGAGTGAACAAATAAACAAGGGGTAACCAGATGGTGGGCCGCCTTCGAGGACCATGCCTGCATAGTGAAACACCAGCACTTTCTATCAGTGTCCTTTGCATCTTTTTGCCCCAAGTGACTCTTGAGGTTGGTTTCCACTGAAACCAGTGTGAGGAATTCTTGAATAATCAGGGTCACATTTTTTTGGGGGGGAGTGGTCACACGTGGTGATGCTCAGGGTTCTTCCTGGCTCTGCACTCAGGAATCACTCCTGGCGGTGCTCTGGGGACCATATGGGATGCTGGGACTCGAACCCGAGTAGGTCACAGACAAGGCAAATGCCCTTACCGCTGTACTATCACTCTAGCCTGTGACCAGGGTCTTTGATTGTTCTTTTGAGCCACACCAGACAATGCTCAGGGCTTACACCTGGTGGTGCTTGGGGAACCCTATGGGGTGCTAGGGATCAAACTTGATTGGGTCGTGTGCAAGGCAATCACCCTCCCCACTGTCCTATCGCTCCAGCCACTTTGTTTGTTTTGTTCTAGCCAAAGCAGAAGTTTGAGAGACCCATCTGTGTTACCTGGAGCACAGACAAGGAGGGTGGAAGGTGGGAGTCCTCTGGCTGTGTAGTGCTTGAAGCAGCCAAGAGCCACACTGTCTGCAGCTGCAATCAACTGGCAAACTTAGCCATCATCATGGCATCCGAGGAGCTCACGGTCAGCACCGAGCCTCTGGCTCCCCAAATTCCATGGGAAAATAGGCTCAAGAATCTACTATGTGTCTGCCAAGGCTCTTGGCATTAGAGGTCTTCATGGTGGGGAGGGCAAAGGGTGGATGCCGTGTTGCTACCCTTGGAGATTTCATGATCTTCCTCCAAAGCCGTGACACTGATAGATAAAATGAGGGGCCTGAGCAATAGTACAAAGAGGAGGGCACTTGCCTTGCAAGCAGCTGACCAGGGTTCGATCCCCAGAACCCCACAGATTGCCCTGTGCACTGCCAGGAGTAATACCAGAGTCCAGAGCCGGGAATAACTCCGATTATAATTTACGAGGGTGAAGGATAATGCATGGGGGTAGATGGTAGTGCCTAGGGGTGAATAATAATGCATGGAGGTGCACGAATGCATGCAGAGTGGATAATAATTCATGGGGAGTGGATAATAATTTGTGGGAGTGGATAATAAAACATGGGGATGGATAACAATGCATATAGGCAGCAAAGCACAGGGCTGGGAATGAGGGCTGATGGGTACTAACGAAAGCCAAGATGACAGAGGACACTATGGACCTTACTCTGAGTGAGTGTCAGAGACGAAAAAGCTCTCCCCACCCTCCCTGTCCTTCCCATTTAAATGAAGAATCTGGAGGCCTCGTTTTCTGGCACGACAGGTGGGAATGTTGGCTCTCAGCGCTGGCTCTCTCTCTCTCTCCTGACAGATGGACTTCTCCTTGTACGTCATTAGCCAGCTGGGCATGACCATCTCCCTGCTGTGTCTCGCCCTGGCCATGGCCACCTTCCTGCTATGCCGCAGCATTCGCAGTCAGAACACCTCTCTCCACCTGCACCTCTGCGTGTGCCTCTTCTTGGCCAAGCTCCTGTTCCTCACTGCCGTAGACAAGACTGACCATCAGGTCTTGCACGCCCCAACCTGTCCACCCCCTCACCACCCTCGATTCCCGCGCCCTCCCCCACCCCCCTTGCTCATTCTTACCCATGTCCCTCTGGGTCTGGCCTCTGGAGCAGAATCTGAAGTGATTCTGCCCCCTAGTGGACACTTGGTCAATAACTAGAGACAGTATTGGCTGCCACCCGCGCCCCAGAGAAAGTGGTGCTGCCACCTAGTGTTCGGAGGCCAGAGAAGCTGTTAAATATTCTGGACTCACACCTCCGCTGCAAATGAGCCTTGTCTGCGTTTCTTTCCCATGATTGATTGAGGACCTTTACTGGTTTATTCGTTGTTTAGTTTGTGTATCTACCTCCTGGGATAGGAGCTCTGGGATAGGAGTAAGTTTGGCTTGAAGTTACGCCCTAGAAGCAGTTTAGAAATATAACAGGCTCTGGGTGAAATGCTCATTCTTTTTCAGGAGGGAATACTTCAGTTCCTCTCTCCCTGAAGAACGAAAAGCGAGGAATAGGTCTCACTAGCCTCATTTCATCTGGTGGACAAAACTCTCTTCTGTAAAGAGCCGATTTTGGGGGCTGGAGAGATAGTATAGCGGGTAGGATTAGTTAGCCTGGCACATAGCTAACTCGGGTTCAATCCTCAGAACCCACATATAGTCCCTCCGAGCACCACCAGGAGTAATTACTGAGTACAGTAACCCCTGAATATCTCTGGGTGCATCTCCCCCTCCAACAAAACAAACAAAAACAACATAAAGTGTCAGATTTATAGTCTTATATAAAATTCACCTGAATCATTGCACATAACATACGCAACCCAATCAGTCATCTTGCAAACCCCCATTTACAAAAAGCCCTCTTTATTCCAGCCGAAGTATCCCCTCCCCATCCCTCTTCTCCTCCACCTGCTCCTCCGGGGTGGGGGTTGATTCTGCTGATCAACAGAAGTGCATGTCCTTCTGTTCTACAGACAGGCTGTGCCATCATCGCGGGCTTTCTGCATTACTTTTTCCTCGCCTGCTTCTTCTGGATGTTGGTGGAGACCGTGATCCTTTTCCTTATGGTCAGGAACCTGAGGATAGTGAATTACTTCAACTCTCGCAACATCAAGATGTGGCATCTCTGTGCCTTTGGCTATGGGCTCCCGGGGTTGGTGGTGTTGATCTCGGCTAGTGTTTATCCACAGGGCTATGGGATGCATAATCGGTGAGTGACACCCTTCTCCCTTCCCAGAGATGCCCCTCTGGCTGTGTTCATGCCCACCATTACAGGAACACCGAGAGGCACGTTCAGTGTCACACCAGTTCTGGCTACTCTTACTGAACTCATACCTTAGATGCTGTGGCTCTCTGCATTGTCATTTGTGCACTGCATAAATCCAGATTTTTCTTTCCTAGTAGAATGATGCTTTCACTATAGAGGAGAAAACAGGAGGTGTAACTCAATAGTAAAGTGCATGCCTTGCATGCTTGAAATCTGAGTTCAATCCCTGGCCCCACTGGGGAGAAGAGAAGAATGGTTAGCTGAATGGAGATCAACCACAGACTCATTGTCTGTGCAAGTTCTGCCAGAAAAAGGTCAAGAGAAGTCAGGAGGCATCAGAGAAGGGGGTATTTGAGCTGAACTGAGAAGGTCAAGGTGTAGCCACTGAGAAAGAAGAAAAAGGGATGGTTAATGTTATAAATTGAGGATAGATTTTTTTCTGGTTTGGGGGCCACATCAGGCAGTGCTCAGGGCTGACTCCTGATTCTGTGTTCAGGGATCACTCCTAGCCTTGTTCAGGGGATCCTGTGGGGTACCAGGAATCTAATCTGCATAGGACATGCAAGAGAAACATCCTACCCCTTGTACTATTTCTCTAGTGTATTGATAGATGTTATCCAGGGCACACAGCAAATATTTCAAATAAGGAACAGTGGACCAGAAAAAAAGAGGTTTCAGGATACTGAGAACATTGGTGGAGGGGACTGGGCACTGGTGGAGGGATATAAACAAAATGCAAACATGAAAGTTCATAAGTTTGTAACTGTAACTCATGGTGATTCACTAATAAAAAAAATAAAATAAAAAAAGAGGTTTCAAAGAGGGCTTGCTGGCGTCCAAAGAAAATCATCATGTAGGGGCTAGAGCAAATGGACAGTGGGGAAGAGACTTGCCTTGCACATGGCCGACCTGGTTTCAACCTCTGGCACCCCACAGGGTCCCCAAGCTCTGCCAGGAATGATCCCTGAGAGCAAAGTCAGGAGTAAGCCCTGATTATCGCCAGGTGTGGTCCAGAAGGGTCATGTACCTTGCCTTCACCTGAGTGTTTTCAGCCCTAGCTGATCTCCTGATATTTTATTCCATCAGTGCATTTGGTGGAGCACGTCAGGGTTCCAAGAGAAGCACTGACTGTCCCTGTTTCTCTTCATAGCTGCTGGCTGAACACAGAGAATGGCTTTATCTGGAGTTTCCTAGGACCAGTTTGTACTATCATTACGGTAAGTGCCGTAATTCAGGAGCACGTAGGAAGCCAAAGGTCACTTAAGTTCCTTTCTAACATTCTCCTTTCTTGGTGTTGAGTCATTCCTTTTCTTTCTGTAGTCTCGTTTTTTTAAAGCTGCTGTCTAAACAATATGTTAACAGTAGTGTTAAAGTTGATGGTTGGTTTCCCGCTCATTATTCATGGCTCCTGTGGAGTTTTTTTTTATTTTCTATTTTGGGTGTTTGGGCCATACCAGACTGTGCTTAGGGCTGACTCCAGGCTCTGCACTCACTCTTAGCAGTGCTTGGGGAACCCTTTAGGGTGCTGGGACTCAAACCCATGTTGACTGGGTGCAAAGGAAGCACCCCCACCATGAACCATCGCTTTACTACCACTTTCTGTTATTTCCTTGCCAGCTCAGCTATAACATACAACAGAAAAGGGGCGTTAATCATGCCCAGTTTGTTAGCGTGGGTATCTTCTAGTTAAATGAGAACAAAGCAGATACTCCTGGGTTTAGGGATGTTGTATGGGAACTTACCGGGAGGTGAGGGCAGAAACGAGGACTGGGGGGGCCAGAGCGATAATATAGCAGGGAGGGCGCTTGCCTTGCACATGACTGACCCAGGTTCAAGTCACAGCATCCTGTACGGTCCCAAGAGCACTGCCAGAAGTAATTTCCTGAGTGCAGAGCCAGGAGTAGTAACCCCTGAGCATTGCCAGTGTAAGCCCCAAACCAAAAAAGAATAAAAGAAATTAGGAAGTCAATCAGTTATGAGTGAAATCCCATTGCTGCCCAGTCACAATTAGCTTGCATAGAGTGGTTCTTCGGCACTGTCTCAGCTAGGTGGTCCAGCCCTTGTCTGACTGACTTCTCCATCCCATCCCTTCCCTTGGCAGATCAATTCCGTCCTCCTCACCATGACCTTGATTATCCTGAGACAGAGTCTCTGCAGTGTGAACGCTGAAGTCTCAAAACTCAAAGACACCAGGTTATCACCCCTTCCCTACTCCCCTCCCCTCTCCCCCTCCCCTCTCCCCCTCCCCTCTCCCCCTCCCCTCTCCCTACTCCCCTCTCCTCTCCCTCCTCCCCTCCTCTCTCCCTTCTCCTCTCCTCTCTCCCTCCTCCCCTCCTCTCTCCCTTCTCCCCTCCTCTCTCCCTCCTCCCCTCCCCTCTTCCTCCTCTCCTCCCCACCCTTTTTCCCTCCCCTCCCTTCTCCCCTCCCCACCCTCTCCTCTCCTCCCCTCTTCTCCCCTCTCTTGCCCTCTCCCTCCTCTCCCTTCCTCCTCTCCTCTCATCCTCCCTCCTCCCCTCTCCCTCCTCTTTTCCCCTCTCCTCTCCCTCCTTTCCCCTCCCTCTCCACCCCTCTCCCTCCTTTCCCTTTCTTCTTGTTGCAAATATTTCTTGGGTCCCTCTGAGAGACCTGTTCTTTGCCTGAGATATGATTGCAGGGTCTGGAGTTCCGGAGGCTCAACATCCTCCCACCCCCCACCCCACCCCACCAGAGGGTTGCTGGACCATAGAAGCCGTGTGGATTTCAGAAAAGACCTCAACCTCTGAAACTTCGTGTCCCTCTTAAGTGGGGCAGTTAACACAACCCACTTCCTGTGGCTTGTGAAACATCACAAGTAGTAACTGGAAGGAATGACTGTCCCATAAATGGAACACCTCTTTTTGGTTGTTGTTGTTTGGTTTGGGGGCCACACCCAGAAATTCTCAAGGCTTCCTCCTGGCTCTGTGCTCAGGAATTACTCCTGGAGGTGTTTGGGGAACCCTATGAGATGCCAGGGATGGGCTGGTCACATGCAAGGCCAACAGTCCTATCTCTCCAGCTTAGATTGAAAACCTTTTTATTGTTGTTGTGGCACCAAGGATTATACCTTGTGATGTGTGTGGTGCAGGGGATCATATCCATTGCCTCTACCCTCAGGAATCACTTCCGGCAGGACTTGGGGGATCCTATGGGATGCCGGGGATAAAACCCGGCTCAGCCACATGCAAGGCCAGCACCCTCCCCTCTCTCCTATCATCCAGCGCTGTACCCTCTCCTGCCTTTTGAGCATCGGATTTGATTTCCCTAGATCTGGATTTGAAGATTTTGCCCTGCAGACATTTCCATCAGATGCTCGGCCGAAAAGGAGCACAGACACATTCCAGAACCTTATCCTCTGCCGTTCTCTTCTCTTCCAGGCTAATGACGTTCAAGGCCTTTGCCCAGCTTTTTATCTTGGGGTGCTCCTGGGTGTTGGGTCTCTTCCAGATTGGCCCCCTCGCTGCCGTCATGGCTTACCTGTTCACCATCATCAACAGCCTGCAGGGGGCGCTCATCTTCCTCATTCACTGTCTGCTCAACCGTCAGGTGCGTTGTTCGCCCTAGTTGACGTCCCCCCCCCCCCCCCCACACACACACACACATTCACACTCTGGGAGCTTCTGACGGAGACTCAGCGGATACTCAGTTCTCTGGGACATGTCCCCGTCCCCAGGTGCGGGAAGAATATAGGAAATGGATCCTCCGGAAGACTAAACCCGACTCCCAGTCCCAGACCTCCGGGATCCTGTTATCCTCTATCCCTTTCACTTCGAAATCAGTGAGTGGCTGCGTTGGGGAGACGGGTTCTGGCCAGACGGAAGAACTGTCTGTCTTTCTACCTGCCTGTCTGTCTGCCACCTAACTCTCTCCACCCCAGGGTGTATCAGGGATACACTGAGAGCTGTGCCTGTCTTTTGGCATTTTTCATTGGATAAAGTGTGGAAGTTAGAGGCAGGATCTGGAGCCAGATGCCTGGGTGTAAATCCCAATGCTTCTGGGCGAGAGAGAGGGAGAGGGAGAGAGGGAGAGAGAGAGAGAGAGAGGCAGGATGGCAGGGAAGATGCTTGCCTTGCAAGCAGCCAACACAGGTTCTATTCCCAGAACTCCATAAGGTCCCCCGAAGCACCACCAGGAGTGACCCCTGAATGCAGAACCAGGAGCAAGCCTTGAGCACTGCTGGGTGTGCCCCTCCCAAAAAACCAGAAGCTAAAATCAAGGTCTTGTCCTTCTCACAGTGGCTATACAAATTAAACAAGTAGCACTGTAGCACTATCATCCTGTTGTTCATCAATTTGCACGAGCGGCACCAGTAACATCTCCATTGTGAGACTTGTTGTTACTGTTTTTGGCATATTGAATATGCCACGGGTAGCTTGCCAGGCTCTGCTGTGGGGGCGGTATACGCTCCGTAGCTTGCCGGGGTCTCTGAGAGGGAAGGAGGAATCGAGCCCAGGTTGGCAGCATGCAAAGCAAACACGCTACCCGCTGTGCTATTGGTCCAGTCAATTTAAACAAGAGAAAGCAATAAATGAGAATGATATATAGTCAGCACCTGTTGAGGATTTTATTCTATAATTTACTTTTTTGTATTTTGGTTCACACCCGGTGATGCTCAGGGGTTACTCCTGGCTCTGCAGTCAGGGATTACTCCTGGCAATGCTCAGGGGACCATATGGGATGCTGGGAATCGAACCCGGGTCGGCTGCATGCAAGGCAAACGCCTTCCAGCTGGACTGTCGCTCTGGCCCCCTTGGTGCTGCCTTTGCCTCCTCCCATTTAACCCCCAGTAGCCATGACCTGTGAAGCGCATTTGGACTTATTCTGCCTCTGAACTTAAGAAAATACTCTTTTCCTCCGCCACAGAATTAAAGTTGTTCTACTTACAAATACTCTCTGGAGCTATGGTAGAGGAACACAGGAATCTCCTTGGAAATCTCTTTACAGCTGCAGACAGAGGTGAAGGCTTCTCCCTTGTTGCAGAATCTTCCAAGTCATTAGGGCGGAGCCTGGACTAGCTGGATGACTTTGCACGACGATTTCATGCACTGCAGAGAAACAGGAATTTCTGTTCCAGTTAACTTTGCAACTTCCGGGTCCTGCAGCTCTTTGAACTTGCAGGGTCTTGGAGAAATATCAAAATCTCGGCAAGACCAAGAACTCTGAGCTACCATTTTATTTTTCATCAAAGTCTCCTGGCTTCAAGATTATCTCTCTGGGACCTCTCTCGTGCCCAGCAAAACAGTAATCTTCAATAACTGACGTGTTATCTATTAGATGACTTCACTTTGACAGCTGCTTAATGAGCCTTAATGAATGAACCTTAATTAATTAACCTTAATCCTTCTCCTTTTATTTATTAATTGCTTTGGTTTAGGGGCCACAGTCAGCAGTGCTCAGGGCTTACTCTTGGCTCTGTGCTTAGGAATTAGTCCTGGCAGAGCTCAGGGGACCCTATGGGGTGCTGAGGATTGAGGCTGGGTCAGTGTGTGCAAGACGAGTGTCATACCAGTTATACTATCTCTCTGACACCAAGCTTTAGATAAATGGTCTTTAAAAAAATTTTGTTCTGTTTTTAGGCCACACCCAGTGGTGCTCAGGGTTTACTACTGCTTCTGAACTCAGGGATCACTCCTGGTGCGCTCAAGGACCATATGGGGGACTGAAGATTGAACCTGGGTCACCCACATGCAAGGCAAACATGCTACCCTGGTCTATAAACGTGCTCCAGACCCTGATCTATAAAATTGTAAGGAAAATCCTGGGGGTAGAGGAGAGAAGAAATGCTCATAGAGAGACAATTTGGGCACAAACATAAGAGAGGGTTAGTGAGTAGGATTTGTTGATAGCAGAACATTCTAGCATTTTCTGTAGGGATAAAACCTTTGGTGAGAAAGATTTTGAATTCTCAGGAACTTTCAGGAAATTGACACCTGCTTCTTCCTTCTAGAAATTCTCAAATGTTTTACATAGAATTCACAGCATTCCTAAGAGATCATTGCTATTTCACCTTACTTTCCATCTGCCATAAAATTCACTGAGTGCCAGAGAGGGGTGGGGAGGGGGCAGAGAGAGAGAGAGAGAGAGAGAGAGAGAGAGAGAGAGAGAGAGAGAGAGAGAGAGAGAGAGAGAGAGAGGGAGGGAGAAAAAGGGAGGGAGGGAATCAGAGAGAGAAGGAGAAAGAGGGAGGGAAATAATGAAAGAGAAAGAGAGAGGGGCAAAGACAGAGAGACAGAGAGAGATTGGGGTGGGGGGGTAGAAGAAAAATTGAAGTGTAGACACTCTGCATCTCCATGGCCACCTTCCTTCTCAAATACGGTCCACAGACATTCCATCAGCAGACTGACCGTCCTTCAGGTCTGCAGAAGCAAAACCTGCCCTTCAAATAATCTGCCTAGAGGGGCTGGAGTGATAGCATAGCGGGTAGGGCATTTGCCTTGCATGCAGTCAACCCGGGTTCGATTCCCAGCATCCCATATGGTCCTCTGGGCACCGCCAGGAATAATTTCTGAGTGCAGAGCCAGGAGTAATCCCTGTGCATAACCCAGGTGTGACCCAAAAAACAAAACAACAAATAATCTGCCTAGAAAATTTGTATTGCACATACAGATGTCTGACTGTTCCAGAACATTCTTAGGCTGATCATACTGAGACCAGAGATGGTCCTTAAGAGCAAAAATCAAACAAAATTCACCAAAATAACAGCAAAAACAACAACAACAACAAATCAGGACATTGAGGCAAGAGCAGAGCCATAATTTTCTGGAGTGGTGAGAAGGACTCAGCCAACCCTAGTGGACTGGGAGAGGCTTTGTTTGTTTGTTTGGGCCACATCATGGGGTGCCCAGGATTTACTCCTGGCTCTAGAAGGCAAGTTGCAAGGAAAGTACTATTTTTCCAACCTGATGGGAAGTTGACCTTCCTTAGGTGACCCCCAAGTGGGCCATTTGGGCAGGGAGGAGGGAGGTAAGACAAGCTATTGTTTACATCTCCGGGAACCTGAGCAAAGTGGGGCATAATTACTAACTGGGGGCAGTGAGAGGCATAGAAAGCACCAACCAAGCTGGTCTGGGGAGTGGGTGACTGCTGGAGAGGAAAGTGGGGGACAGGGGACATTTCTGAGCACGTTTCTATCAGACCTTTCATACACAAACAGGAGCAACCAGACTGGGGAATTTTTCTTGTTTGTTTTTGGTGGTGGTGGGGACACCCAAGAGTGCTCATGGCTGACTCCTATTTCTGCACTTAGAGATCACTCATAGAGGGCTTGGGAACCATATGGGGTTCGGGGGATCGAACCCAGGGAGCTTTTCCATGGGAAGTCGATTGGTCTACTTGGGGGGCGGGGAGAGGGCTAGGTTTCCTTGTGGCAGTTTTCTGCCAAGCAGGTCAACAGTTCAATGCACTTGAGAAAACAGAGGTGCTGTTGAGAAAACCCTGTACTGCATTGCTGAGCCTGATGCTCCCCAGTGATGCTCAAGAGTCTCCAGTTCTGCATCCAGCAATACTAGGGCTAGGGAGGGGGTCCCATGTGGTACCAGAATGGAACCTGGACAATCAATGTTAGGCGTGTTCTTTCATACTAGGAATCTCTCTCCTCCACCCCCACTGCCATTGGCACATGATTAGGACTAGAAATGATATTGGAAGCAACGGAACTGCAATATATGGAATTTGTGAAAATGACTCATAGGTTATCAGGAGGATGGGTGCTCAGGGCTGAACTCCTGGTTCTTTGCTCAGGGATCACTCCTGGAGGGCGTTGGGGGACCATAAGGGAGGCTGGGGGTCAAAGCCAGGTGGTGTGTGCACAAGGCAAATACCCTCCCTGCTGCACTATTTGTCTAGTCCCATGGAGAAGAGATAGTTTTCATATTCCTTAAGTTTAGGTGGGAAACTATCATTGGCCACTACCTCAAAGCTGTCCAGTTTTATTTGGTGGGTGATCACTAGGCAATGTTCAGGAGTTACTCCTGGCTTTGCACCTAGAAATCACTCCTGGCTGTGCTTGGGGGATTCTATGAGATGTTGGGATCAAACCCAAGACATCCGCGTGTCAGGTAAATGGTCCTCCCAGCTGTCCATCTCTCCAGCACCCTATCCCCAGCCATTTTTTCCCCTCAAAAGCAAATCATCGGAAAAATAAGTTTGAATTCCACTTAAGGCCAACTCAGAAGGAAGCTTTCAGTTATTAGAGCTACAGAATTGGGGTGGTACTCCTGCCTTATTGTTTGTACCCACCCATGGTGCCTCCAATGACTGGTCAGTCGTTTGTTTGTCTTGTGCTGCCTGCCCAGCCATCTAATCAGATGTCCATATGCCCTGGGCCAGCTGCCCTGTGATTTCTCCTCATTTATTTCTGCATGTTGTGATGCAGCGGGAGCTCCGTTTCTCTGATGGAATAAACTCTCTGAACTCTGTGAAACCAGAGAGAAATGCTGCTGCTCTTCCAGGCAGAATTAAGACCCCATGCTGGGGTCTGGAGCAATAGCCCAGCGGGTAGGGCATTTGCCTTGCACGTGGCTGATCCGGGTTCGATTCCCAGCATCCCGTATGGTCCCCTGAGCACCGCCAGGAGTAATTCCTGAGTGCAGAGCTAGGAGTAACCCTTGAGCATCGCCGGGTGTGACCCAAAAAGAAAAAAAAAAGACCCCATGCCGGATTTCTGCCCCCTGATTCTCACCTCATTTATTTTTTTGCTTTTTGCGTCACACCCAGCAATGTACAGGGGTTACTCCTGACTTAGCATCCAGGAATTACTCCTGATGGTGCTCAGGGGAGCATATGGGATTCTGGAAATCAAACCCCAGTAGGCCATGTGCAAGGCAAATGCCCTACCACTGTACTACCACTGTACTATTGCTCCAGCCCCTCTCATCTCATTTTTAATGGTTTCATGAACAGTGCATTTCTTCCTTGAAGTCACTTTCCAATAGCTCTGTACTCCACAATTAATACTACTATTTCTTTTTTCCTTACTTTCCTCCATTTTTTTTCATTTTTATTTGTATTCCCTCCCTCCCTTCCTCCCTCCCTTCCTTCCTTCCTTCCTTCCTTCCTTCCTTCCTTCCTTCCTCCTTCCTTCCTTCCTTCCTTTCCTTCCTTCCTTCCTTCCTTCTTTCCTTCCTTCCTTCCTTCCTTCCTTCCTTCCTTCCTTCCTTCCTTCCTTCCTTCCTTCCTTCCTTCCTTCCTTCCTTCTTCTTCCTTTCTTCTTTCTTTCTTTCTTTCTTTCTTTCTTCTTTCTTTCTTTCTTTTCTTTCTTTCTTTCTTTCTTTCTTTCTTTCTTTCTTTCTTTCTTTCTTTCTTTCTTTCTTTCTTTTGTCCTCAGGGGTTGCTCCTGGCTTTGTGCTTGTGCATCACCCCTAGCTTTGTTCAGGATAGTCAACCTACAAAACTGAGTTTATTAGGAGTGTTTATTTTTTTTTCAGATGAAACTATACTTTCCTATATTTTGGTCAACACTCTCACCAAATACCATCATTTCAAAGTACAGAAACTTTTCAGAGAAACATTCATTTATTTATTCCTGTACTTACAAACTCTTTTATTGACTGAGATCATGTGATTTACAATACAGTTCATGATGGTTTTTCAGGCATATAATTCCAGCACCTCACCCAGCACCAGGTGTCATTCCTCCTTCCCCCAAGGACCCCAAGGCCCCTCCTCTTTCAAATCCCAACCCTCATCTACTCAGTTTGTATGGATCACTTCTATTGTGTTTTCTACAGTTTCTTGTAGCTCCCTTGTTGTGTATCTTTAAGTGCCACCTATGAGAGAGATCATTCTGCATCTATCCCTTTCCTTCTGACTTCAATAGCCTGGAGAAATGATTCATTTTTGTTTGTTTGTTTGCTTGTTTTGGGGCTATATCTGGCAGTGCTCAGGGATAACTCCTGGCTCTATGCTCAGGGATCACTCCTGGTGGGGTTTGGGGGACCCTATGGGATACCTCGGATCGAACCTGGGTCACCAGCATGCAAGGCAAATGCCCTCCCCACTGTACCTTCTCTCTACCCCCCAAGAAACAATTCTTACAAAGGAGGAAGTGGTGTTTGCATTTTGTGCCTCAAAATAGGTCCATGCGTGAGTGAAAGGGCCACATTTCCTTTTTTTCCCTTGAACTCGTTTCTCTTCTGTGACAATGAATGAGAAGGACTCATGAAATGGGCTCGACCCATCCAGTGATGGGTCCATGAGCTGGAGGCGGCAGGAAGTAGATAGTCCCATCAAATGAATTCAATGGAGAGGGTTAAGAATGAGAAGTTCCTGGGGCTGGAGCGATAAGACAGCAGGGAGAGCACTTACCTTGCACACAGATGACCTGGGTTTGATCCTCAGCATCCCATCGGATTCCCAAGAACTGCCAGGAGTCAGCCCTGAGTACAGAGTCAGGAGTAACACCTGAACATCGCTGACTGTGCCCGCCCCCAAAATACCCAAGAATTCTCTATAGATGTTGGCAGGTAAAATTCTTACAAAGGAGAACCCAATTCTTGTGTGTGGGGGGGTATATGCATATGTGTGTATGTGTGTGTGTGTTTTTCATACATATCAAATGATTCTCCACATGCCCACCAATGTGCTGCAGTTCAACTCAACTCTGATACTCTCTACATGTGAACACCTGAGACTCTCTAGATTCACAAAAATCAGTCCACAGGAGATGCTTCTTTACCATCCCTACTTTAAACAGCTTTATCTTTTTAATTTTTGATATTTTATTTAAACACTGTGATTTACAAAGTTGTGCATAATAGTTGTTTCAGACATGCAATGTTCCAGCACCAATTCCATCACTAATGTGACTGTTCCTCCACCAATGTCCCCAGTTTCTCATCCACTCCCCAAGCCTAGCCCCTTAGCAGACACATGATGATTTTGTTGAGGGTTTTCTCTTGGCTCTGCAATCAGGAATAACTTCTGGTGTTGCTTGTGGGAATCCATGGGATGCTGGGGATTGAACCAATTTGGCTGCATGAAAGACAAACGCACTACTTACTGTGCTATCTCTCTGGCTCCATACAGACACGTTTTTTAGTTTAGCTGCTGGAAGTTTGGATATAATGATTTTAGTGTTGTTGATTATGTGGTTTGGATATATAAGTATGCCACTCCTCTATACAACCTTTTTGGGGAAAAAAGATTTTCTAATTATAATTTAGGAAAGTCCATCCTGTTCAAATGTATGATATTGATATACAAACTCCCTACCCACCACAAGGATACCGTAATGCTCACAACTTTCTACCACTGTTTTTTTTCTTTCTGTGTCACACCCAGAGTTGCTCAGTTGTTATGGAGTTTCTCCTGGCTCTGCACTCAGAAAGTACTCCTGGCGATGCTCGGGAGACCATATGGGATGCTGGGGAAAGAACCCAGGTTGGCCAGTTGCAAAGCAAATGCCCTCTCCGCTGTCCTATTGCTCCACCTCCGTCTTGACCTTTAACCTTCTTCCACTTCTCCCCCTGTATGCCCTTGTTAAAGGGTTAGTATTGGCCAGCACCATCTATGGTCTTATTCTGACTCTGGAGATCTCCCTTTTGTAATGGATATTTCTGTGTGGCAAGAAAAATCTTTTTTTCTGTTTTTTTTCCTCTTTGGATCACATCTGGCAATACACAGGGGATTACTCCTGGCTCTGCACTCAGGAATTACTCCTGGCAGTGCTCGGGGGACCATATGGGATGCTGAGAATTGAACCGCATGCAAGGCAAATGATCTACCTGCTGTGCTATCACTCCAGCCCTGAAAAATCTCCTTTGCTTAAGGTGTTTCTAAGACTGATCCAAGAAGATCTAATCTCTTGAGCTCTAATCAATGGAGGATGCAGCAGCTCAGATTTGTTCAACGGCCATGCCCTGTTGCCCCATCATCCTTGGGACCTTCCATAGCTGACCTCTCCTTCCTCCTCCCCTCAGTCTTTGTCTCTAGCAAAAGCTAGCAAGTAGTTTTGAATATTATACGAAGAGGTGATAGCCAGCACCCTCGCCCAACTATGTCTAAGTAATTATTATTATGAGGAGGATTAAAACATTAAAATTATTTATATTTTTGACACCGTGAGATACCAATAACAAAGTTGTTCATGATTGTTTCAGTCATGCAATGTTCCAACATCTTTCCCTTTACCAGTGTACATTTCC
Source organism: Sorex araneus (assembly GCF_027595985.1). Taxonomy (NCBI): domain Eukaryota; kingdom Metazoa; phylum Chordata; class Mammalia; order Eulipotyphla; family Soricidae; genus Sorex; species Sorex araneus. The sequence goes on from NC_073303.1 coordinate 237,430,550, forward strand.
TACCACCAATGTCCCCAGTTTCCCTCTCAGTCACACCCGCCCCTCCCATGGAAGGCACTTTTCTTCTCTCTCTCTCTCTCTCTCTCTCTCTCTCTCTCTCTCTCTCTCTCTCTGTCACTCTCTCCTTTTGGGCATTTTGGTTTGCAATAAAGATACTGAAAGGTTATCAGGTATATCTCTACCTACTTTCAATACTCACCGCTTGTCCAAAATAATCACCCCCAACTATTACTGTCATACTGGTTCCCTTCTCTATTCTAACTGCACTTCGCCACCCCCCACCTCCCCCACACACACTTGTAGCAAGCTTCCAACCATAGACCAGTCCTCCTGTCCCCTGTTTTCCCTGACCTTGGATATTAGTTTCGTGCTATTTAAAAAAATATCCCACAGTAATTCTATATAAACAGATGGACATGGAGAGAATCATGCTGAATGAAATAAGTCAGAAGGAGAGGGACAGATATAGAATGATTTGTTTCTTGGGCCACACCCAGTGGTGGCTGATTCCTGACTCTGCACTCAGGGACCACTCACTCCTGGTGGGGCTCAAGTATTACTCCTGGGGTACCAGGGATCAAACTTGGGTTGGCCATATGCAAGACAGATATCCATTGTATTATTTCTTCAACCCTATTAAATATTTCATTAGGTTGGCTTTAACTCATTTATTAAAATTAGTGGGGAATCCCATACATAAGATGTTCTTGCAAGGGCAAAGAGACCATGTTTGATAAATGTAGCAAAAGGCAAGACAAGAAGTAAGTCCTAAGTATGAAATTGGATTTGCCAAACTCAGGGACATTTCTCTATCTAAAAAGGAGAATTGACAGAAGGACAGTAATGAAGGGGCTTGGATTTTTTGGTGATGGTGACACTGCAGTCACTTTGTACATCAAAACCATGAAAGTTTACTTTGTCATAACCATGACATTCATAATAAAAACAACATAATAAACTATAATAGAAACAAACATAGGGCCATAATAGTATAGCAGTTGGTATACTATTATACTGGGTTCAATCTCTGGCATCTCATATGGTCCTCTGAGTCTGAGCACAGAGCCAGATGAGTTGCTGGGTGTGGCTCCCCCCAAAACAAACAAAACCAAGTACAAAACCAAAACAATTAGAATATTACAATTAAAGAAATTGTTGGACCTTGCTCAGTGATGGTTAGCATTTATTTCTGCCTCTTCACTCAGGAATTACTACTGGAGGTGCTCGGGGGATCATACCTGTATGGCCACATAAAAGGCAAATGCCCTCCCTGTTGTACTATTGCTTTGGCCCCCACAAGTATTTCTCTAATATAAAGGTGGACAACTTCTGTGGTAATGAGAATAATCAAGAATTTTACCAGGGCTGGAGCTATAGTACAGCGGATAGGGCGTTTACCTTGCACGTGGCCAACCCAGGTTCGATTCCCATATGGTCCCCCGAGCACTGCCAGGAGTGATTCCTGAGTGCAGAGCCAGGAGTCAGCCCTGGGCATCGCCAGGTGTGACCCAAAAAGCCAAAAAAAAAAAAGAATTTTACCAAGGGTCCAGAGCAATAGTACAGTAGGTGAGGCACTTGCTTATCACATAGCCTACTTAGGTTTGATCCCTGGCAGCCCACCAGTCAGGAGTAAGTCCTGATCATTGCTGGGTGTAGCCCCCAAATTAAAAACAAACAGAAAAATGCAAAGCAAAAAGATCATACAAATCAGCCTCCTATAAATCTCAATGGATGTTCTCTCTTCCTTCTCTTCCACCTCCTCCTCCTCCTCTTCCTCCTTCTTGTCTTTATTTCTCCCCACCTCCATGTTCGTTTCAATGAACTTGATCATATTTTGAGCGTTATGAAGTGGGGTGGCTTTCTACCAAAAATGAGGAATAGGAGCATGCCACTTCCCCAGAGTGATAAGAGAAGATGCACAAGAAGGTAGAATAGGGAAGTGGATATCACACAGGCACGTTATCTCTCTTGCAAACTCTGCTCTTCAGCTCTCACACTAAAATATTTACTAACTGAAGGAGCTTTGAACTTGTTGTCCATTTCCTTGGTGTAGAGGGAAGTTAAGATGAATCTCAAGGACCCAATTTCTGCTATTGAACACCCTCCTCATTTCCAAGCTCATTTTTCAGAGACACTTTCCTACAGCTCCACTTCATCATGTCCTATGTAAAATGACTTGAATGAAGAAAGAATTTGTGGACTGGGCATGATGCAAAACTCCCCCAGTTCTCCCAGACCTCTTACCCACCCCCAAGTCTTCTTGAGAAATTAGAGCTCAAGATAAGAAGGGACTTCCTCTTCGATGCACTTTGAGATGCTGCCACTCGGGTGGAGAAGCAAAGACTGCCGCTGGTGGGTGAGTAGGCATGGCATTGTCTTTCCAGAGAAATAGACAATATTTTTCACTGGCAATGAAAGGTCTAGAACAATGCACTGTCATTGAAAACTTATTCTAGGAGACTTTGTGATTGCAACAGGTGAATTAATTGACTATTCGTGTCCCCGATTCTGGCTGGGCAGGGTAATCATATACAACATCAAAGCACAGAATATATAGAGGTAGTCTAAAAGGGATGGTAAGAGAGCTTTGTCTTAGGTAGTTTAAGGTTAACTAACAAAGGATAGTTTAATACATTGAGTCTGAAAAAAATGTGAAAAGCTAATTTCTTGTGAAAGTAAACATGATCTAAAATGATTAGTAGTTTATTTAGCACCCTTAATAATTTCATAAATCTTGTCCTAGGGCTGGAGTGATAGTACAGCAGGTAGGGCATTTTCCTTGCACATGGCCAACATGTGTTCAATCCCTGGCATCCCATATGGTCCCCTAAGCACCACCAGGAGTAATTCCTAAGTGCAGAGACAGGAGTAACCCCTGCGTATTGCTGGGTGTGACCCAAAAGGCAAAATAAAGTCATAAGTCATGTTCTAATGAAAGAAATTTTAAACTTTTTAGACCAGAGAGATAGTTCAGTGGGGAAGGTAACCTGCCTTGCATGCAGCCGACCTACGTTCAATCCCCGGCATCCCATTAGGTCCTCAAAACCCACCAGGAGTGATCCTTGAGTGTAGAGCTAGGAGTAAGCCCTTTACACCACTTGGTGTGCCTTCACCCCAAAATTCCTGAGTTTAGATGTAGAGTGTCTTTAAATACATGTGACATGTGTGTGCATGATCCATCATAGAAATTTTACAGAGGTTTTCTGGAAGGGTTACTAAAAGAGATAAGAGAAGTATTCCACAGCAACATTTGGTTTACATGCAAAATGCCCAAAAATTAATAAATAAATAAAAGTGAAGGAGAGAGGGACAAATACTGAATGAGAATACTTATCTGTGGAATACAGAAAGACAGAAAAGAATGATGACACACCCTTAACTTTTAATTGCAAAACCTAGATTAAGAAGCACTGGAAAAGTGTTAGGGGAGTGAAGGTGGGACTAGAAGCGATATTGAAACAGTGTTGGAGGTTCTTGGGCATTTTGGTGGTGGCAAGGTGCAGTAACTTTGATATTACTACATAAACCTTAATAGTATTGTAACCATGTAACCATGTTTCTTAATCTACATTAAAAAGTTTGAAAGAAAGAAATGAATATTCATGAGGCTTATTCATTCCAGGAACCTGAGCCATATCAGTGAGAGAGTTTCTCAGATTGTTGCTTCTGGTGTCTTAGGAAAATGGGGAGCTGGTGCCTGTCCTGGCTCTCAGGTATGTAGAGCAAAGAATCCCCCTACCCTTGTCCCTGGATTACTGGGAATCCTATCTTTGTCTGTTGACCCAGTTTTGTCTTTCTTTCTCTCGAAATGACTGTGTGTATACGTGTCCTATTAGAAGCCTTCACAGTGAATTTTTTTGTTCTCCCTAAAGCACGACTGAGACCAAAATTTGGATAAATTGGTTTGTTTAGGTAGGAGGCACTGTAGGGAGAAGGTAATGTCATCAATGGAAGTGTGAAAGAGGTCTTCCCACAGTGGATGACTGGGATTCTAGCTAATATGAACCAGAACGACAAGGAGGCGAGTCTTCATTTTCTGGTATTTATAGGTTTTTCACTCCAAACTCACTCTTTGCAAGAAGATTTATCCTTTTGCAAATCCAATTCACTCTTTTGCCAATCAAATTCACCCATCTGCAAATCAGATTCCTTGTGGGCAATAGAGTGAAGTAACTCAATAGTGTCATTTTGGAGGGCCATTTTTTTAATGCTACTCCTAGGCTGCAAGGTATGGTAAGGTAAATCTTACCTTGCACACAGCCGACCCGGGTTCGATTCCTCCGTCCCTCTCAGAGAGCCCGGCAAGCTACCGAAAGTATCCCGCCTGCACAGCAGAGCTTAGCAAGCTACCCATGGTGTATTTGATATGCCAAAAACAGTAACAACAAGTCTCACAATGGAGATGTTACTGGTGCCCGCTCGAGCAAATTGATGAACAACGGGAAGACAGTGCTACAGTGCTACTCCTGTGGTCAGGTGATCTGTACTGACTAACACTAAGGAGACAATCATTTGATACACATATACATTAATTTTATAGATATATCATAAAAAGATTGCTGTCAATTGATGAACTACCATAACTCTAAACCAATAAAAAATTTTACCTTCATGCACTTTGTTCAAATTCTAGATGAGCTATATGGAACATTCTAGAGATGCTCTCGAGAGTATCTATTAAGGAAGAAGTGTCGAATTGCTCCAATTTTACTGCACACTTTGTTACTGCATCTACATTCGACACATAAAGAGAAAATTACTGCATCACATCAGCATATGTATTTTCTTTTTTTTTTTTTGGCTTTTTGGGTCACACCCGGCGATGCACAGGGGTCACTCCTGGCTCATGCACTGAGAAATCACCCCTGGTGGTGCTCAGGGGACCATATGGGATGCTGGGATTCGAACCCGGGTCGGCCGCGTGCAAGGCAAATGCCCTACCCACTGTGCTATCACTCCAGCCCCAGCATATGTATTTTCATTCCATCCCGATTCTAATGCAACCTTGTCCTTAACAGTAAGCATTTTACACATTTTGATCCCATTGAGATATTTTCAAGCCAGTGAGGTCCTGAAAATGGATACCTATTATAAAGCTTAAGAAAACAATATTGTAGTAACAGAATGCGAGACTTACACCCAAGAATAGCAGAGATGTGTACCAGGAGGATTGCTCCACAGCTTGGAAGCCAGCCTCATATGCAGGGGGAAAAGGCAGCTCAGATAGAGAAGGGACCACCAAGTAAAAGGTGTTTGGAGGGCCTGCTCGGGATGGGAGATGCGAGCTGAAAGTAGACTATAGAACGAACATGATGGCCACTCAATACTATATCACAAACCACAACACCCAAAAGGAGAGAGAGAACAAAAGGGAATGCCCTGTCACAGAAGTGGTTGGGGTGGGGGGAAGGGGAGGGGGTGGTGGGAAAGATACTGGGATCATTGGTGGTAGAGAATGGGCATTGGTGGAGGGATGGGTACTCAGTCATTGTATGACTTAAACATAAGCACAAAAGTTTCTGAGTGTAACTGTACCTCATGGTGTTTCATGTAAAAATATTTTTTTTAAAAAAGAACAACAACAAAAAACCCAATGTTGTGTGCATGTGGGGGGTGGTGCTGGAGAGATAGTGCAGTTGGAGAGGCAAGTAGGAAGGATGGGGAGGGGCATGTATCTCAGCATAGGGAGGTATGAAGGACAGTGTCATGGCTGGACCCTCAAAGGAGTATGGACATGGGTGTTAAACTCTCACTTGTGAGATTGGAAGGCCAATCTGGGAATTCCTTTGCCAGGAATTAATGTATGTGATACCATTGAACTGCTCATGGCTGTAGTTTGGCACACACCTAACAGGGGTTGGCTGTGCCACATGGCTCGATGGGAAGCAGAATGCTGCAAAAATCTTTCCTCTGTCTCTACCAGGTCTCAGTACCCTGTTGATTCTCTTAGGATCCAAAGTGGAGAATTCGGAAGGTGAGTCTACTTGATGCTAAAGTCCAAGGGAGAGAAAGTTGGGATCAAGACCTGGCTCCAGGAGAGGGAAGGGCTCCCTTCCTCAAGAGCTTCCCCTTCATCATTCTCATAGCCACCTGGATCTGTTTTGCTCTTGCATTGCCCCATGGCTCGGTGCCGAGAAAATTGCACACCCCATCATCTCCCTTAGTGCTGAGAATATTGTTCAGAGAAGGATTCAGACTTATCTGATAGGACCAATGGGTCTTGGGAGAGGCAGCCAGCTCAAGGTCACCCAGAGTAACTCTGCTCTTACTTTTGCAAACTTTGGTGTCTTGTCCCAAGTCGTATAGGAGATATGCTTTTTTGATTTTGTTTGATTTTTGGACCACACAGGGCTTACTCCTGGTTCTACACTCATAGGGTCTACAAGCCCCACTTCTAGTGGGGCTTGGGGACCCTATGGGGTGCCGGGGATTAAACCCAGGTTGGATGTGTGCAAGGCAAGTGTAAATGTCCTACCTGCTGTACTCCCACTCCAGCTTTCCTACCTTCCTCTTGCTTTTTTTCTTGCATTTTTTTGGGTTACACCTGGTGATGCACAGGGGTTACTCCTGGATTTACACTCAGGAATTATACCTGGTGGTGCTAGGGGTACCATATTGGATGCTGGGAATCAAACCCCAGTTGGCCTCGCGCAAGGCAAATGCTCTACCCACTGTACTATCGCTCCAGCCCCTTCCTTTTACTTTTTTTTAAAATAAAATGTTTTTAATTGAATCACCCTGAGATACAGAGTTACAAAGCTGTTCATAGTCAGGTTTCTGTCAAACAATGTTCCATCACCCGTCCAGTGTACATTTTCCACCACCAATAATAGCAGTTTTCCTTCCACCATACCTCCCCCCAGCCTGTTTCTATGGCAGGCACTTTCCTTCTCTCTCTCTTTCTCTCTCTCTCTCTCACTCTCTCTTTCTCTTTCTCTCTCCCCTCCCCTCTCTCCTTTTGGGGATTGTGGTTTCCAATACAGATACTGAGAAGTTATCATATTTGTTCCTTTATCTATTTTCATCACGCAGTTCTTATCCAGAGCCTTTTTGGAAAACAATATGGACATTCCTCAAAAAGCTAGAAATTTTTTAATATTTTCTTTTTTTAAAATTTTTATTGAATCACCGTGAGATAGTTACAAGCTTTCATGTTTGGGTTACAATTTCACAATGATCAAACACCCATCCTTCCACCAGTGCACATTCCCCACCACCATTATCCCGGGTAGAAATTGAGCTTCCACACAACCCAGTAATGCCACTTCTGGCAAGATAGCCCGGAAGTCCCAAAACACACAGCAGAAAATGCTATCTGCACTTCTATGTTCATTGCAGCTTTATTCACAACAGCCAGAATCCAGAAACTACCCGAGTACCTGAGAACAGATGACTGGGTAAAGAAACTATGGCACATCTACACGATGGAATACTATGCAACAGTTAGGGAAAATGAGGTTATGAAATTCGCTTATAAATGGATGGGCATGGAGAGTATCATGCTGAGTAAAATGAGTCAGAAGGAGAGGAACAGACATATAATGATTGGAATCATTTGTAGAATATAAAAAAATGTACTTTCCTTTTTAAAAGATAAATATAGTTGCTCTTAAAGCCTGTGTTCTCCCTCAAACATGTATCTTGCTGACTTATATCTGTCTCCTTGTTTGCTATTCCATTCTGGAGAGACCTGTGTTCTCTCATGAACAATATGTATCTCTTTCTGTCCTCTCACATCTTTATGAGTAAGTTTTCTTTCAAAAAAAGAAGCTTGCTTCACTAAAAAGAAAAAGAAGATGATGAATATATGTTTGACGGCAAGTTCTTTTTATATGCTCTGTGTATCCATTCATCCATCAACGGATGCTTGTGCTGAATCTAGCCTGTCACTGATTACCTGTTCCTGGGTTGGGAGAAGACATTGATCCCTTGTTATATGGTGACTCAGGGGTCCCTGTTGGCGACCCGAGAAAGCCCTCAGGCAAAGAAACACAAGTGCTGAGAGTTGCAAGTTCTACTCGCATATAAAATGGGTACTGGCCGGATGACTAGGGCCCTTTGTTCAGAGGTGGGAGAGGCTGCCAAAAACAAAATGTGCCAATATCACTCATCTCAGTGAGCTCCTTCCTGTGGTATACTGTAGATGCTCCATGAATATTTTTGTGATGAATGGCTGAGTAATTGAATGAAAACTTATGTGCCCTGCAGCCTCCAAACTTTCATGTCCAAGATATGCTGAAATTGTCAACACCGCCTGTGCTTGTCTGCCAGGATTTTGGTCGTCTATGACTAGGAAGACAGTCATCACCATGGAGAAGGAGAAATGCGAAGGTAATGACATAATCTACACTCAGACTGGATTTTTGGAAGGGTGTGGGCTCATTTTGTTGGGGCTGCTAGGGTTGCCACTGGATTTTGGAGGGGGTGCTAGGATTGCCAAACTACAGTGATATTACAAGAAAGAGTGTTTATGGTATCAATCCTTTAAGAGGCTCCTACTCCCTCTCCCTTCCCCACTGTCCTATCACTCCAGCCCAGTATTATTTTATCTCACTTTATGACTTACATGTAGATATTTTATTTGGATTGTATTATAATTATTAAAAGGTTAATTTGTCAGGGCTGGAGAAATAGTATCATAGGCATAGGGTGTTTTCCTTGTATGTGGCCCACATGGGCATCTCATATGATCCCCTGAGGATTTCCAGGAATAAGTCCTGAGTGCAGAGCCCTGAATATCTCCGGGTATGCCCCTTCCCCCAAATCATCAAGGTTAATATATCAATTAATTTTAGGAGACTATCATCCTTAGATTATTGAGTTTCTCTTATCTAAGAATAAGAGATATTGTTTTGGGTACATATATGAATGATGTGTAGTAGCAATTCTGTGGGATAAAGGAAAATGAGAATAAAATTCTCATGAGAATAAAAACCAACACATACACACATATCTGTTTGGAGACCACACCGACGGTGCTCAGGGCTTACTCCTGGCTCTACACTCAGAAATCACACCTAGAAGGGCTCAAGATACCCTATGGCATGCCAAGGATCAAACCCAGGTTGGCCACATGCAAGGCAAACACCCTATTTGGTATTCTATCTCTCCAACCCTCATCCCCACCAACCACTACTTTTGTCTTTATTTATAGATATTGATGAGTGCCAGACTGGGAAGGCAAAGTGCAAAGAGAAATCATATTGCAGAAACAAAATCGGAAGCTACTACTGCAGCTGTTTTCCCCAAAATCGTTTTTTAAACGTTTTGGCTCCTTTTTTTAAGTGGGATTTTCCAGAATGTTATGGTAGGAAGCTCCAAATACTCTTTTCTCCATGCAAAGGGAAGAGGGCAGTAAGCGGAAGTAAGCAATTAGAGATAATAGTCTGTTTGGCTATTATTCTTATCCTAGTATTGTTCTGGGCAAGCTTTCCCCAGATTTCATTCCTCTTTGTCAATGGCTTACTAATTTTAGTCTCCTGTCTTCCTTTATTTCAGCGCTTCCCAAATAATTGTAAGAAATCTTACAATTTCTCACACTTTAGGAATAGAATTTGCTTTCATAGTATATTTGTCCATGTCTGTTATTCTATGAAGAAAATGATAAGCATAAACATAACAAGACTTATTTTCAACAGAGCTTCTTTGTTTATCCTTCACTGTAATGTACTTTTTAGTTTCTTATAAAATTTATTTTTAAAAATTAAAACACCATGATTTACAAAGCTGTTCATAATAGAGTTGCCAATACCAGTCACACCACCAGTGTGGCCTTGCCTCCATCAATGTCCCCAGTTTCCTTCCCACCATCTTACTCACTTTAAATTTAATATTTCTATCAATCCGCCTGCCTATATATTGTCAGGTGATACTTAATGGACTATTAGTCAATGGTGGACTGCATGCCAAATGTGGTTCTAACAGGTTATGCCGTGTAACTAAATGTGCAGTAGTCTCTACATAGCCCTTTGTAATTGAGCAATCACATTCTATGGCTTTCACACAATGCTGAAATTACCCAGTGACTCGTTTCTCACCACATAGCTTTGTCATTAAGCAATGCTGAACTGTACTAAACTTTGGAGGTCATACAGGAGCCTCTGATTCTAATCTAACATCAAATTATGTTCTGGTCTTTGCCTCTTGCTTTGCTTTTCCTTCCCTTCCCTCCCCTCCCCTCCCCTCCCTTCTCCTCTCCTTTCCTTTCCTTTCCTTTTCTTTTTTTTCTTTTTCTGAAAAAAAAAATACAGTGATTTTATTGCTCTTTCCTTTTTTCCTTCTTATTTTTTTTATTAAAGCACCATGGTTTGCAGAGTCATTCATTGTTGAACTTTAGACATACAATATTGCAGCACCTCTCTGGCCACCAGCATCAACTTCCCTCCACCAATGTTTCCAGGTTCCCTCCCTTATTGCCCCCTCCATTCCTCCAAGTGTGAAATAAAGCAATCGCTAGATGAGAAATTCAATCACCTCAATGAAGAACTATTACTCGTCTCCTCCCCTCTCCTCCCCTCTCCTCCCCTCCCCTCCCCTCCCCTCCCCTCCCCTCCCCTCCCCTCTCCTCCCCTCCCCTCCCCTCTCCTCCCCTCCCCTCCTGGGTTTCTCCTGACTCTGCACTGTCTCCCCAGTCCCTTATTTTTCATGGCTGCTTGATGATGGCAAATCACAGAATGATTGTCATGCAACTGGAATCCCCATCCTAATTCACTGTTATTATCTATTGCTTTCTTTTAGTAGCGCTAGGATGGAACCCAGGGCCTCATGCAAGACCATTGCTATACCATTGATTTACATCTCTAGCTCTCAACAGTAGTTGCTCCCCAACCCCACACTCCACCTTCACTTCTGGGAATCACATTCTTTTCTCTGTGCAACGAATACATTTTACCACTAAGTTACTTTCTTGGAGCCTTTTTTTTTTGCAGTGCAAGAGATGAAACCTGAGACTTTACACATGAAAGGCAAGCACTATACTACTGAGCCACATCCCCTCCCTTTGAAAATTATAGCCTAGAAAGAATTCGGGGGAATAAGATAGACTGGGGGAAGCTAAACAAGAAACTGAGGGTGATTCTGAAAAAGGGACGTGAGCCAGAGGGAATAATGAACCCTGTTCCCTTAATGACTACCTTTCTTTCCTAGAGAACTTTAACGAGAAGGTGCACTCATCACAGAACTTTTGGGTGAGTCAGGTGAAACTTGTTTTGGGGAAACGAAGGTCTTTCTGCCATGCTGTTTTCTTGTTCATGGGTTCCCATATTAGTTTCTTGCTCAGATCTTTATAGGCTACAACAGTTCTCTCCCTGAAGTGATTTAGACTGTTGTATAAGTCTGGAAATGGCTGAAGACGATGTTGGTGTCAGAATTGGGACTAGTGGTATCGAAATGGCAAATAACAGAGATGCTGATAAACATTCATTCTACAATGCCTAGAATAGCTTACCACAACCAAATATTATCTGGTCTCAAGTACTAATGAAGATGGATACATTCAGGGGAAAGGACTTAATTTTTTTTTTTTGCTTTTTGGGTCACAACGGCGATGCAAAGAGGTTACTCCTGGCTCTGCACTCAGAAATTACTCCTGGCGGAGCTTGAGGGCCATATGGGATGCTGGGAATCAAACCCGGGTTGGCCACCTGCAAGGCAAACGCCCTACCCTCTGTGCTATCACTTTAGCCCCGGGAAAAGGACTTTAATGCTTCATCTAACTCCAAGAAAGATTGGATCAAGCATTGGGTGTCTCAATTGTGCCATCAATTCCTAGTTATTAACATTTTGCACAGGGCACTTTGTAGATTCTGCATATCTTATTCCTTAAGCCATAAGAGGCTCTAGCTACATGGGGGTTTGTGAGAGACCTTTCACAGAGCTGAGTGATAACAAAAAAATACAAAGGGATGATAACACAAAATTCGGTAGCTCTGACTCAGACTTAGTGCTCATCTAACCACACATAGGCAGAATTCTGCCATCCTAAGTATAAGTATCCTAATCCCAATTGCCTTTATCTGTTTGAAAGGATGAGCTGAAGAACAATAGCAGCAAAAAGGACGTTGCTTTAAAGGCAACTGAATACCTTCAGAACATAGAAATGATCATATGGAACAACAGCGTTGCTTCTCCGGGAAAAGGGAAAATTGCTGACTTCAATGTAGGTAAGAAATAGTGAACATTTTTCTAATGACCCAAAAGTCTTATGTGAGTCACATCTGGCCAGATCTTGTACATATATGTATATATATATTTACAATTGTATCAAGAAACGCACCGCAAATATAGGGTATCTATTCTTAGGAGAGTTAATTTCTTAAGTCCATGTTTGAATGCTTAGCTTAAAAATTTCAATTCCAGGGTTGGAGTGATAGCACAGTGGATAGGTCATTTGCCTCGCACGTGGCAGACCCAGGTTCGATCCCCGGCATTCCATATGGTCCCCCAGCACTGCCAGGAGTAATTCCTGAGTGCAGAGCTAGGAGTAACCCCTGAGCATCGCTGGGTGTGACAAAAAAAGCAAAAAAAAAAAATTCAATTCCAGGGGCCAGAGCAATAGTGCAGAAGGTAGGGTGCTTGTCTTGCACGTGACTGACCTGAGTTTGATCTCCAGCATCCCATCTGGACCCCTGTGTCCACTAGAATGATTCCTGGATGCAGAACCAGAAGTAATCCCTGAGAACAGCCAGGTGTAGTGCCCACCCCCCAAAAATAAATTCAATTCCAAGGGGCCAGGAGATAGGGTTGGTCTAATAGAAATTAGGGCTAACAGACCCTAACTTGGAAAGCACCTGACCCCAGCCACAAGGAAGCACTACTTAATTCATTTTGACCATTTCATTTCTTAAGTCAGAGAGATGTGAAAAGGGGAGCTCTCTGGTCTACCTTGCACATATAATTCATGAATGGTGGGGAATGTCTTTCAAAGAAGGGGATTCTCTAGCAAGTTTCTTAGGCATAAGAAGTCTCGCTTTCTTAATGTTTCCAGTCTATGAAACCAAGAAGTGCAATAAAGCACAGGAAAGGACTCTTGTAGAAGCTGGAAATAATACCATGAGTATCAACTGTAGCGACGTTTTCCAAGGAACCGAAAGAGGTACTATGTGTATGATGGATTCTCTTGGCTTCCAAACACTCTAGGCATGGCTGTCTCATTTCTAGGTAATGAGTAAAAAAATTGGGGACTCGCAAAATTTTCTGCATAACAAGTCTCTAGATACCAAACTCCAAATTCCAAAAGATTTCAAATTCCACATGAAATTTAGAGATCCTACAGAGAAAGTACTGGCTTCAGGTTTATCTTGAATTCTACTCTGAGTTTTGGAATAGAGCTGAGGGATACAGAAGACAGCAACATGAGTCTATGTTTAGAGTCAAGTAAATAATAATAGTGGAGGTAGTAAATAGATTTCCTTAAAAGTAATTGGTGGTACATACACAAATGATGCTTAAAAAATATGATCATGCGAGGGATCATTATATGCACCTATCTTCTGGGAGGTAGATTGTCCTTGCATGAGAAAGGGAGGAAAGGGAAGGGAGAGAAAGGGAGAAAGAGAGGAAGGGGGAATGAGGGAAAGAGAGGGAGAAAGAGAGAGGGACAGAGAAAATAGGGAAAAGGAGAGGGAGTGGGGAAAAAGAGAGGGAAAGAGGAGGGGAGAGGCAGAGCAAAGAAGATGAAGGAAGGGAAGATTGGGGAATGAGAGCATGAATTAAATAGAACTGGTCATCCTGCACACTTTCCACTAATCAGACAATCAAAACTGAAGATAAATGAAGACAACTTGTCTTATGACTCAAATTGTGATGTCTAAGGGTGCGTTATATCTTTATAACACATTTAAGGAATATTTTGCATATAGATCCCTTCTATGGTTTGGTGTACTCTGACATGTATTCCTATACCAAACATGGCCCTTTAAACACAAGGAATATATTGGTTGGGTGATTTAAGGGATTTCTGAGTGCGGTTCTGATGACACCTGATGTTTGCTTCTCAGTTCACACTGCAAGATGCTTATGAGCTGATTCCCCAAGAACCAGGCACTCTAGAAAACAATTTCTCTTGATAGGTATCCATGCTGTGTCACTGATCACTTATGGATCTTTTGAGAAGATTCTGGATGGATCCTTTTTCCATAACAGAAGAGGAATCCCAGAAGTGAGATTAAATTCCCGAGTCGTGAGTGGTACTGTTGGTGTGAAGAAAAAAGTTCTGTCGGACCCTGTGTTCCTGACCTTCCAAAATACTCAGGTGAGTCAAGCCCAGGGCTGGATATCTTTGAGGGATGTGTTATCAAAGTTCCTAGGAGGGGACTGAATTCAAATTTGAGTTACAGAACCAATAATAAATGTGTAGGCACCCAGAGCCTGCTGCTACGGAAGAGCTGTGGTTATGATTAAGCTCAATAAAGCAAAAAGGGGTGAGAAATTTTTCTTTGCTTTGGGGTCACACCTATCAATGCTCAAGGATTATTCCTGACTCTGAGCTGAGGAGTCACTCTTTGTGGGCTCAGGGGATCCTATGGAGTGCCAGGTATCAAACTCAGGTTGGCCACGTGCAAGGCAAGCACCTTGCCTGCTGTACTATCTCTCCAGCCCCATGGAGTGAGCATTTTTGAGTGCAGAGAGGACTGGAGGACTGGAGGTGTGGAAGACAGATTACTCTGCTGGAAATGGAGACTGTGTATTTTGGTTTTGAAGTTTTTGTTTTGTTTTGCTTTTTGGTCACACCTGGAGATGCCAGGGGTTCCTCCTGGCTCTGTACTCAGGAATTACTCCTGGTGGTGATCAGGGAACCATTATGGGATGCCAGGGATTGAACCCGGGTTGGCTGCATGCAAGACGAGTGCCATACCCACTATACTATCACCCCACCCTATGTATTTGGTTTTGTTTTCTTCCCCCCCCCATTTGTTATTATTTTTTATTAGTGAATCACCATGAGGATACAGTTACAGATTTACACATTTTCGTGCTTCTGTCATCCAATGCTTGAGTACCCATCCCTCCACCAGTGCCCATTCTCTACACCGATGATCCCAGTATCCCTCCCACACTCCCACTCCACACCCTCACTTCCCCTGCCCCTGCCTCTGTGACAGGGCATTCCCTTTTGTTCTCTCTCTCCTTTTGGAGTGGCCATTGTGTTCAATCTATCGTCTACTTTCAGCATGCATCTCCCATTCCAAGAGGGTCCTCTAACCACACTTTACTTGGTGTTCCCTTCTCTACCTGAGCTGCCTTTCCCACCAGCATATGAGGCCGGATTCCAAGCCGTGGAGCAAACTTCTTGGTACTTATTTCTACTATTCTTTGGTGTTAGTCTCCCATTCTGTTATATTATATTCCACAGATGAGTGCAATTTTTCCATGTATCTCTCTTTCTGTCTCATTTCACTTAGCATGATACTTTCCATGTTGATCCACTTATATGCAAAGTTCATGACTTCATCTTTTCTAACAGCTGCATAGTATTCCATTGTGTAGATATGCCAAAGTTTCTTTAACCAGTCATCTGTTTTCAGGCACTCATTTTTGTCCCCAGATTCTGGCTATTGTAAACAGTGCTGCGATGAACATACAAGTGCAGATGTCATTTAGACTATCCTTTTTTGCCTCTGCGGGATATATTCCCAAAAGTGGTATTGCTGGGTCAAATGGGAGCTCAATTTCTAATTTTTTTTCTTTTTGGATCATACCTGGTGACGCACAGGGGTTACTCCTGGCTCAAGCACTCAGGAATTACTCCTGGCTGTGCTTGGGGGGCCCTATGGGATGCTGGGAATCGAACCTGGGTTGGCTGCGTGCAAGGCAAACGCCCTACCCGCTGTGCTATCACTCCAGCCCCATCAATTTCTAATTTTTTGAGAAGCGTCCATATCGTTTTCCAAAAGGGCTGAACCAGTCGGCATTCCCACCAGCAGTGTAGGAGGGTCCCTTTCTCCCCACATCCACGCCAACAGTGGTTGCTTTTGTTCTTTTGTATGTGTGCCAGTCTCTGTGGTGTGAGGTGGTATCTCATAGTGTTTTCAT
Source organism: Sorex araneus (assembly GCF_027595985.1). Classification (NCBI taxonomy): domain Eukaryota; kingdom Metazoa; phylum Chordata; class Mammalia; order Eulipotyphla; family Soricidae; genus Sorex; species Sorex araneus. Next base: position 237,446,582 of record NC_073303.1, read on the forward strand.
CTGCCTTTTGGTCATTAGTATTTCTTCCTTGAGAAAGTTTCTGTTCATTTCATCATCCCATTTTCTGGTGGGGTTGGATGTTTTCTTCTTGTAGAGTTCAACCAGTGCCTTATATACCCTTGATATCAACCCCTTATCAGATGGGTATTGGGTGAATATCCTTTCCCATTCTGTAGATTGTCTTTGTATTCTGGTCACTGTATCTTTTGGTGTGCAGAAGCTTCTTAGTTTAATCTAGTCCTCTTTGATTATCTCTGTTTCCACTTGGTTGGTCAGTTGCATGTCATCTTTGAAGATACCTTTAGCTGAAGCTAAATATTGTGGAGGGTTTTGCCGACCTTGTCTTCAATGTTCCTTATGGATTGTGGTCTGATGTTGAGGTCTTTAGTCCATTTTGATCTGACTTTTGTGCATGATGTTAGGCCAAGGTTTGTTTTCTGAGCCACACCCAGCGGTGCTCAGAGTTTACTTCTGGCCCTGCAGTCAGGAATCACTCCCGGTGGGGTTCAGGATGCCATATATGGTGCTGGGGATTGAAGCGGGATCAGTTGCACAAAAATGTATGCACCCTACCTGCTATATTACCTCTCCCGCCTGAAAGAATCTGGATGGAATTGTGACCTCTCTTCCCTCTGTCCAATGACCTCACCCAAATTGTTCTTCCTGGTTCTCTCCATCTCAGGGAGCCTGGTTGGAGCAGTGCATTAGGGCCAATCTTCAGCCTCTGAGACGACCAGAAACATGCATAATAAATGAACACGTTCCATTGTGAACATGGCGTTGTAAATGAATTTTCCCATTCTGCTTTTTACCCGGGTGAAGTTTCTGTGACTAACTGAAAATCAGTTAAATAATCGTACAAAGGGAGACCTAATTTCTTGCTTTTTCCCTTTCAGCCTGGTGGTGCCAGAGCCAAGTATTTATGTGTGTACTGGGATGACTCGGAAAAAGACGCAGGCTGGTCGACAGAGGGCTGCTTTCATGTGAACAGCAATGATTCTTACACCACCTGCAAGTGCTTGCATCTTTCCAGCTTTGCTGTCCTCCTGGCTCTTACTCCTCAGGTATCCTAAATCCAATGACATTCAGGAGAATGTGAGGCCAACCCCTGCATCCTACTTAGAAAAGGCCTCTAAGTAGGATAAGACAAGGTAGAATAAGATAGGATAAGATCAGATAGGATAAGATAAGAAGTCAAGGGGCTGGAGCAATAGCACAGCGGGTAGGGTGTTTGCCTTGCACGTGGCAGACCCGGGTTCAACTCCCAGCATCCCATATGGTCCCCTGAACACCGGCAGGGGTAATTCCTGAGTGCAGAACCAGGAGTGATCCCTGTGCATCGCTAGGTGTGACCCAAAAGGAAAAAAAAAAGATAAGAAGTCAAGTGTTTGGAGCTCACCGAACCAGAAGCACACGAGGGGAAGTCCAGAAGCACCAGGAAGGGAAGTTAATGGGGACAGAACGGAAATCAATGCAGAGCATTTTTGTGATGGTGCAGATGATGGTGGTGGTGGTGGTGGGGTGTCTACAGGGTTTACTCCTGTAGAATTGAGGTCTACAGCCAGGAGTATTTGGTGGTGTAGGATCTCAAAGTTTCTTATACATGCAAAACACACTTGTATCCTATGGAGCCCCCATCCCTTTGGTTCCACAAGGATGTTATTAAACCAGTTATCAGTGCCTGCATGTGAAAATTTATTCCTTCTGAGTGACTCCGGCCATTGGGTTAGAAGGTGTACCAATTGAATCACCCCAATTGAACAACGGAGAACAGAATTATTGATCTACCAACTCCACTTGTTGAAAAATCCACCCAGGGATTATTAGGTTGCTGTCACAGCTGTGGCTATGGATGCAGTGAATAGCATTTGGCAAAGACTATCTCTAGCTGAGGGAAATTGGGTTATCAGCTCTCAGTGAAAAATCATTTAGTGAAAATCAGATAGTGAAAAATTTTGAGGACCAAAACCATCTGTGACTCTGCAGAAACAAGTAACAGTTTAATTTCCTTGGTCAGACCAGAAAAAAAAGCGACCATTTCCCATGAAAAAGAAGCGTCCCCTTAACTATGAGCACCACTAGGAGTGATTCCTGAGTACAGATCCAGAAGTAAGCCCTGAACGTCACCAGATGTGAACAAAAAACTATAATAAGAATAAGAATAATTGCTAATTTGGGCCAGAAGAATAGTACAGCAGGTAGTGCACTCGCTTTGCACACAGACAACCTGGGTTTGTTCCCCAGCGTCCTATAAAGCCCCTGAACACCACCAGAAATGACCCCTGAGTGCAGATCCAGGAGTAAACCCTGTAGACAGCTGAGAATGTTTACAAAACAAAACAAAAAATTCCACTTATTTGGAGAATTAAAGTGGGAAGACAGGTGACTTTATTTACGGATTGTAACTGCAGGTTTGGAAACTCATGAATTCCTCCTTTGGTGGTTCCCAGGTAGACCGTGTTCTGGTTGTGATCACCTACGTGGGAATGAGCCTGTCCCTGTTCTGCCTCTTCCTGGCAGCTCTCACCTTCTTCCTGTGCCAGTCTATCCAAAACACGGGCACCACCCTCCATCTGCAGCTCTCCATCTGCCTCTTCCTGGCCCACCTCCTCTTCCTCGTAGGAATGGATCAAACTGAGCCTGAGGTAAGTGACTGCACACAGTTGTCAGCACCACCAACGCCATCACATGAAGAAAAATGGGGAGAAAAGAAGTTCATGACCCATAACAGCAATTGCGGTGACGGTGAGGGGGGAAATCAAAGGCTTCCATTTGGATTCTCTTACTGTACAGCTTTGAAGAGGGGCAGGATTGCCTCCCTCCATCCCTCTCTCCCTCCCTTCTTTTTCTCCTTCCTTCCTTCTTTCCTTTTCTCTTTATCTCCTTTCTTTCTTTCTTTCTCTCTTTTCTTCCTTTCTCTTTCTCTTTATTTCTTTATCTCTACCTTTCTGTTTCTTTCTCTTTATCTGATTCCATTTCTCTTTGTCTCTTCTTTCTTTCTCTTTTTTCTGCTTCTCTCTCTTTTTTCCTCTTTCCTTTCTCTCTTTTTATTTCTCTCTTCCTTTCTCTGTTTCTTTCTCTTTATCCCTTCCCTTTCCCTCTTTGTTTCTTCTTTCCTTCTTTCTTTCTCTTTTACTTTTCTGCTTCTCACTCTCTCCCTTTTTCCCTGGCAGGGTTTACTCTTGTTCTGTGTTCAGGAGACTGAATCTGGGTCATCCATATGCAAGGCAAGCACTTTTTGCACTCTGCTATTTTGCTACAGCCCCCAAACTGTGTCGCGCGCCGCTTCGTCCAGCGAAGAAACACGCAACTCGGAGATCCTTTTGGCTGCGATTTATTTAGGAACTTTCTCATGCGTTAGAGAAGAAATCAGGAAAGGGGACGTGGAGTAAGGCGGAAAAAGGGACGCATGAGGGAGAACCGACTAGCTAGGTGACCTCCTCCCTTATATACCTCTCGCTGCCTGCTTACGCCCATGTGTCTGTATCTGATAGGTTAGTTACACCTTGTGGGCGTGACAGGACATCCTGTTTTCTTACACCTTGTGGGCGCGACAGGACATCCTGTTTTTCAAAGCACGGTGAAATTAACAAGAACAGGTGTTGTTTATGAAGCACGTCCTGTGGAGGCTCTCCACAAAACTGTAACAAAATAAAGAAACTCTCATGGAATTAGTTCCTCAGTATTTCTGGTTAGACCCAGGCATGGGCCAAGTAGTCTTTAATGGCCAGTGAAAATCTCTGATTAAAAAATAAACAAATCCTGTTTCATTGGGTCCCGAGGTTCAATGCCACAAATGTAGAACTAGAAATCCTAGGTTGGTATTCAGGCCATGGTTAGAGTGCCAGCTACAGGCCACTTGGCTTCCACGTTGCCGATTCTTTTTTTTCTCCCCCAGGTCTTATGCTCCATCATTGCAGGAGCATTGCATTACCTGTACCTGGCTGCCTTCCTATGGATGTTTCTCGAAGGCCTGCATCTCTTCCTCACTGTGAGAAACCTCAAAGTGGCCAACTACACCAGCGCAGGCCAATTCAAGAAGAGGTTCATGTACCCTTTGGGATATGGTGTTCCTGCTGTGATTGTGGGTGTGTCTGCGGCAGTAGGACACAAAAATTATGGAACCTATACTCAGTAAGCATGACGCACGTATTGTTGAGGGATGTGGAATTCATGATCCCAAAACAAAAATTGTATTGTAGGGACAGAGCGATAGTACAGCTGGTAGGGCATTTGACTTTCATGTGGCTGACCCAGGTTTGATTCCCAGCACCCCATATGGTTTCCCCAAGCACTTCCAGGAATATTTCATGAGCCAGAGCCATGAGTAATATTTGAGCACTACCAGGTATGACCCCAAAACAAAGAACCAAACAATGATGTTGGGAACAAGACTCTTTAATCACCAGGGTTCTTTACTTTCCACTTGGAAGCATTTAGTTCAGAGTATTAGTATAAAAGCTTATTACTTGGGGAGGGGGGTGATACCAGATCATGTTTGGGAGTTACTCCTGGCTCTGTGCTCAATGGTTGCACCTGCAAGTGATTGGGGGACCATGCTATGCCAGGGAGTGGATTGGGGTCAGCCACCTGCAAGGCTGAACATACAAACTTGTGTTAGATAAAGACTCACAACCAATGCCATTTGATAACTTATATTTGAAGTGGATCATGAAGATGTGGTATATATACACAATGGAATGCTACACAGCTGTATGTAATGATGGAATTACACAATTCATGGCATATACACAATAAAAAACCACAGCTGTTAGGAATGATGAAATTTTGTAACTCATGACATATACACAATGGAATACTGCACAGCTGTTAGGAATGATGAAATTTCAATAATTCATGCATATACACAATGGAATACTACACAGCTGTTAGGAATGATGAAACCATGCAATTAATGTCAACAAGGATGGAACTGGAAGACATCATGTTAAATAAAGTAAGCCAGAAGAAGAATGAATGAACACAGGATGATACCACTTATATGTGGTATTTAGAATAACTGGATGAGGGAATGTAATGTTTTAAGGGGGGATTCCAAGATCAACCTTGGTCCCAGAGTATAGGGAGGAGAAGGAAAGAAAGAGTGGGGGGGGGGGCAGAAAAGAGACAGAGGAGAAGCAATAGGGGCCAGGACAGGGGACTCAAGGTACAAAGGTGGTGTTAAGGAGTGATAGGTCCAAGCATCCTAACCACAGCGTCTACAACACTGAATTAAAAAGACCCAACTTTAACAATCAAACTTAGAAAGGTGCCTGTTAAGAGGGCAGGTTGGCCATAGTTGTAAGACTGTCTCATAATCTGGAGGAGAAGGCTTCTGGAATAGAGAAAGGATCATGATGTCACTGATGGTTGGAGGAATCATTAGGGATAGGAAATGTGTGCTGAAAGTAGATAAAGGACCAAACGTGATAGCCTCCGAGTATCTATATTGCAAACCACAATGTCCAAAAGTAGAGAGAGAGTATGGGTAAAATTGTCTGCCATAGAGGCAGGGGGAGGGTTGGAAAGGGGTTGGGTATACTGGGGACATTGGTGGTGGAGAGTGTGCACTGGTGGAGTGGAGAGATGGGTGTTCGATCATTGTATGACTGAAACTCAAACACGAAAGTTTTGTAACTTTATCTCACGGTGATTCAATAAAAAAAAAAAAGAGAGGACAGGCTGGGCGGGGAGGTGGCAGGGCAGGCATCAAATATGGGACGGAAACTGGGAACATTGATGGAAGGAAGTTGCCGCCAGTGGTGGGATCCGTGCTGCAATATTGTATGTCTAAAACTCAACAATAAATAACTTTGTGAGTCACAGTGCTTTAATTAAAAATATGGAAAGATGGGGCCGGAGCGATAGCACAGCGGGTAGGGCATTTGCCTTGCACGCGGCCGACCCGGGTTCGATCCCCGGCATCCCATATGGTCCCCCAAGCACTGCCAGGAGTAATTCCTGAGTGCAAAGCCAGGAGTAACCCCTGAGCATCGCTGGGTGTGACCCAAAAAGCAAAAAAAAAAAAATATGGAAAGAAAAAATCTTATTTTTGAAACATGCAGCTCCTGGCACTGTCAAATCTTGCTTCAGGTGCTTAGATTCAAATCCTTAGAACAGGAAGCTAAGGCTTATTCTTTCTCTCAATAGCTGCTGGCTCAAGTTTGATAAAGGCTTCATCTGGAGTTTTATGGGGCCAGTGGCAGTCATTGTCATGGTAAGTCAACAGTGATGGTTATTATTGTGTGTTCCACCCTCATGGGCTGGTTAGTTTCTTATCTGTCAAAGTGGAAATGAGGGATTGGAGAGATAGTACAGTGGGTAGGGAGCTTGCCTTGCACGCAGCCCCCAGATTTTATCCCTAGCATCCCATGTAGTCCCTGGAGTCCACCAGGAGTGATTCCTAAGTGCAAAGCTAGACGTAAACTGGGCTGGAGTGATAGCACAGTTGGGTAGGGCATTTGCTTTGCACGTGGCCAACCCAGGTTCGATTCCCAGCATGCCACATGGTCCCCCAGCACCGCCAGAAGTAATTTCTGATTGTATGAGCCAAGAGTAACCCTGTGCATCGCCGGGTGTGACCCAAAAAAGCAAAAATAAATAAGTAAATAAAAGCTAGATGTAACCCACCGTGGGGTGTGGCCCCAACATACATACACACAAAGAACAAAATGAAAATAAAATCAAGATAAGAAATATAATCTAATGTCATCAACTTCTACTAGAAATATAGTCTTTCTATTTATTTCCTTATTTTTCCCTTACCTTCTTGTTTACTTTGATAAGATAGTCTCCTTTGGACATAATTTTTAAAAATATATATATTCATTCAACAAATATTTATTGAGTATCTGCATGCATGATAGAGTACTGTGGATGTGCATGTGGGTGTTTATCAGGAGTTTCCTGATCACATTCATTTTCTTAGTATAGATATTAGAAGTTATTGAAAGGTGCCTGTTGTCTGTATTTCCTTACAGACATGGAAGCACACTTCCAATGTGCTCTGGTATGAATTATAACATTTGAATGATTATATACTAGCCCTATTCAAGTGCCAACTGTCACATGTGGCATAGCCATGCTACCTAAAAACACAAAACATTTGACTACACTGGCTTTAGGAAACTGGTATCTTTTGGAAAAAATGTTCAGGTTCAGCTCAAGTTTGATTCTTTGGCAAGTTTCAGAGAAAATTCCAAGTTAATCTTCCATGCTGTCTCCATAGATAAACTTGCTGTTCTACTTTCAAATTCTGTGGATTTTGAGAAGCAAAATTTCTTCCCTCAATAAAGAAGTTTCCACCATTCAAAACACCAGGTAAGAAGGAGCTAGAATCACTGGTGACCACTGTTTCTACTTTTGGGGATCCATGTCCAAATGTGCTAAAGGCTGACTCCAGGCTCTATACTCAAGGTTCATGTCTGGAGGGCTCCAGCGACCTTCTGGGCTGCCATGAATTGAACCTGGGTCTGCTGTATGCAAGGCACATGTCCTCCCTGCTGTACTCTCTGGCTGCCTTGTCATAGAGATTCTTTTTAAGTCTACTCCATACAATGTGAGAAAAACATTTATAAAATATGATATAAAGTATTCTGTTACCAGATAACAAGTTTCTGCATATTTGTAAATACTCAGAGAGTATTTGAGAATTTGCATGCCCAACTATATCTTTCTTAAATTTAAAAAATTTTTAAATTTAAACAGTATTATTTACAAAGTTGTTCACAAAACAGTTGTTATGGGGTTTTCAATGTTCTAACAACCACCCTCCCAGAAGAGTGAACTTCCCTCCCCATTAAAGTATATCTCAACGAGACCCTAACACCCAAGAGTAGTAGAGATTAGAACTAGGAGGTCTGCCCCACAGATTGGAAACTGGCCTCACATGCTGGGGGAAAAGGCAGCAGAGACAGAGAAGGGAAGACCTATAGAGAATATTGGGAAGACCCACTCGGGTTGAAAGCCACGTACCAAAAGTGGACTATAGACCGAACATTATGGCCACTCAATACCTCTATTGCAAACTACAACATCCAACAGGAGAGAAAACAAAAGGGAATGCCCTGCCACAGAGGCAGGGTGGGGTGGTGGGGGTTTGGGCGGGGGTGGTGGGAGGGATACTGGGAAAATTGATAGAGGAGAATGGGCATTGGTGGAGGGATGTAAACCAAATACAAACATGAAAGCTTATAAGATTGTAACTGTACCCCAAGTTATTAACTAATAAAATTAAAAAAAAGTTTAACACAGGCCATATGCAGATAACTTGAAAAAATATCTCAACAATGCAAAATATCATTTTTATTTAACAATTCACATCTTCATTTAAGATCATTAAAATGCCAGGAAGTATAAGGTGCATTATAAAACTAAGCAACTCGTGTCCCTGAAAACTCTTGGTTTTATTTATTTATTTATTTTCGGCTTTTTGTGTCACACCTGGTGATGCTCAGGGGTTATTCCTGGCTTTGCACTCAGGCATTATTCCTGGTGGTGCTCAGGGGACACTATGGGATGCCGGAGATCGAACCCGGGTTGACCATGTGCAAGGAGGGAGATTTGCAAAAACCTTATTATCTGTACTATTACTCTGGCCCCTCCAGTAGTTTAAAAAGTTGATGGTATTTATGTATAAAGTTATTGCACCCACCAGAGAAAAGAACTTGTGGGAGAATGATTTTTTCTGTCTATAATATTCAGAATGGGCTTTGGATAGAGTTAAAGGTGGGTAAAGTCTTTGTAAGTCAGATAATGGGGCAAATAGAGTTGAGAAAATGATTGCGTATGTACACACACAACCTGGGTTATCTTTATGCTATATAGTGGACTCTAATATTGTGAGATCAAGATTGTACATCGAATTACTTTACACTGTTCCTTAAAAAGAGAAAAAAATGGGAAGGGAAAAAATAAAACAAAACAAAAAAAGAGAAAAAATGTGCGATTATGTATTAAAATGATAAAAAACTGTTGTTATTAACTAGGAGCTTGAGAGATGATAGAAATAGACCACTGCTATTTAATTTGTTGCCCATATTTTACCTTGATGGGATTACTAGTTATCAATTAAAATGAACCATTAATATGCCATTGGTAAGATAACACAGAGTTCTGTAATAGGTAAGAAAAATAGGTAAGAATAGAATAGGTAAGAATTCTGTACTGGTGACTTCTCTGGAATTTCTGTCCTACTTCACAATCCTGGCTTTGATCAGACCTACCTAACATCTCTTAGACTCATTTTCTACAATCCTGATGGGTGCAAGGTCACTCGGGTGCAAGGTCACTGCTTGGTGTTTCTCTGTTTCTCTTCGATTATGTACATGAATGTAAGCTCACATGTATACCTGTGCACGCAAATATGCACACACACGCAAAATCACATTCAACAAGTCTCCCAGTCTGTTGCCTTCCCAAACCCTTCTCCTCTCTCCCAGACACACTTTTGTTTGAGGAAACTCAGCATTGCCAGGTTCCAAAGTCATAGAGCATCATCACATCATCATCATCATCATCATCATCCATGAGTTTCTCTGCAAATTTTTAAGAAGACACTTTTCACACATCTTACAATAAGTCCAGGCAAGAAACTCTATGAATCTTGCAAAAATAATTACCCCCCAAAAAACCAAAACCATTATTCTCAGAAACAGTGACTGAAGGGGTTCTGCCTCCTCCTTTACCTGCAATACCGTGTAACTGTGAGGTTGTCAGAAAGTTCCATGGGGGGCCTGAAAAGTGTTTCACAGAGTGTACCCCATGTGGAGTACGCCCTGTGAAACTCCAGGCTGATATTCATGATGACTTATTTTCTTTTTCAGGATCATAACATTGAAAGCTATTGCTCAACTGTTCATCTTGGGCTGTTCTTGGGGTCTTGGTTTTTTTATGGTTGAAGCGGTGGGAAAGACAGTAGGGCTGGTTTTCGCCTATATCTTCACCATCATCAATGTCCTGCAAGGGGTCGTGCTCTTCGTGGTACATTGCCTCCTTAATCGCCAGGTGAGGCTACCTCCTTTGTATCTTACCAGTTGAATTCCAAAGGATAATGGACTAATTTTCAGATTCTTTTGTCAAAGAAGGAGGGTTGGGCCACACTCAGTGCTACAAGGGGTGATTGCTCCTGACTCCAGCAGCATCTAAGCCTTCTTCACACAATCGAGGCCATCCCAAAATACCAGGGAAGGGATCAGAGAAGGAATTTGGAAACCATGCTGGAGACATAGCACAGGGGTGGAGATATTTGCTTTGCATGATGCCGGCTTTGATTCCCCAGACATCACACATGGTCCCCCGAGCACCACCAGGTGGATCTCTGAGCACAAAGCCATTATTCTCATCATTACTGTCAGGGCTATCATCATTTCATTGATCGCTACTATCATTTATATCACTGTTGGCATTCTCGCCCCACAACGTTCTCATTTTCATGTCCACCATCTCCTTCATCAGCATCATGACATTACCTTTGTCTGCATCATCAGTATGTTCACCTTACATAGACTCCTTATGTCATCTGACATGGGTCAATCAATGCCCTTTCTGCAACAGAGGCAGCAGAATGCAAATACAATGCACCATTGTGAGTGCAACCAAGGTCATAGAGAAAACCAGATAAAGCACAGTAAAGAAGGGTGCGGGTCCAATGATTGGGAGCCTTCTATTTTAGACTCCTCTCTCCCCAACTAATCCCGGGGTGTCACACAAATGTCTTGTTTCTCAGGTGCGCATGGAATATAAGAAATGGTTGAGTGGTGTGAGGAAAGGGTCGAAGATGGAAAGTACTGACATCTCGAGGTCTACTATTCACACCAAGATGGTAAGATGAGATCTGCTTGCTGCATAAATACTTATTGGAACCCACTTCCGGTGCTCCTAGAAACTTCTTAGTTCCCTGACCAAGATCAAATAGATTTAAAAAAATATTTTTTTAAGGGCTGGAGTGATAGTACACTGGGTAAGGCCTTGCAAGCCACTTGCAAGGTAAACACCATACCTGCTGTACTATTGCTCTGGCTCCTATTTATTTTTTAAGTCTTTTTGAAAAAAAAAAACTTTGATTGTTGAGTTACACCTAGTAGTGCTCCATTTGTGGGCTCATTTGTGGTGATACTGGGGAACCACATAGAATGCCAGGGAGTTGAACCCAGGGCAGCCACATGCAAATCAAACACCCTACCTGCTTAGTATCTCCCAACACCCCCCCAACTTTTTTTGAGGAAGATGCTTATTATTTATTATAGCATGCACAGCTTTCTAAGGGTCTATCTCACAATAAAAAATCTATTAAAAAACAAACCAAAGGGCCAGAGCGATAGTACAATGGGTAGGGCATTTGCCTTGTAACCGGCCGACCTGGATTCGATTCTCAGCATCCTATATGGTCCTCCAAGCACCATCAGGAGTGATGCCTGAGTGCAGAGCCAGGAATAACCACTGAGCATCACTGGGTGTAACCCAAAAAGCCAAAAAAGAAAGCTTAAAAAAAAAGCCCAAAAGCTGGGGCTGGAACGATAGCACAGCAGGTAGGGCATTTGCCTTGCATGCGACCGACCTGGGTTCGATTCCCAGCATCCCATATGGTCCCCTGAGCACCGTCAGGAGTGGTTCCTGAGTACAGAGCCAAGAGTAACCCCTGTATACCGCCAGGTGTCACCCAAAAAGCAAAAAAAAAAGCATATAAAACCCCAAAATGCTGGGGCTGGAGCGATAGCACAGCGGGTAGGGTGTTTGCCTTGCACACAGCTGAACTGGGTTCGATTCCCAGCATTCTATATGGTCCCCTGAGCACCGCCAATAGTGGTTCCTGAGTGCAGAGCCAGGAGTAACCCCTGTACATCGCCAGGTGCGACCCAAAAAGAAAAGAAAAAAAACCCAAAAGCAATTAAAAATCAGTTCCTACAGAAAAATTTCTAACCCCTTTAAAATACTTTTTCTCGGGGGCTGGAGCAATAATCCAAAGGGCAGGGCATTTGCGACGGACCTGGGTTCGATTCCCAGCATCCCATATGGTCCCCCGAGCACCGCCAGGAGTAATTCCTGAGTGCAGAACCAGGAGTAACCCCTGTGCATCACTGGTTGTGACCCAAAAAGAAAAAAAACCCTTTTTCTCTAGCCCTTTCAAAATTTCTTTCAAAAATTTTAAATTTATTTTATTCTAAAAATTATTGTTGTATATTGTGATATGTTTATAATCACTTGATCACTTGTCTTCCCATGATCTTTGATTTGCTTCAGTGGGCACCAGTAATGTCTCCATTTATCCCTGTCATGTGCTAGTGTAGCCCAATAATATCTGCTTGCTCCAGGAACAGGAAGAGCCTCAAACCGTTCATTCAGGGTTTTGATGAAGAAGTCTGACCATCTCATTGGTGGGCAGCCATGCGGTCTTTTGACATCCCGTGGATCCAGTCAGTAACAGCTCTAGTCCAGTGGTCATCTCTGAATTGCATTGCATGTCCGGCCCATCTGATTTTTGATATCTTGGCAAATGAGACAGTGTCCCTGATTCTTGACCGTCGATGGAGGTCGAAACTCCGGATTCCTTCTCTCACTTGAGTGAGACTATCTACTCCTAGCATGGCTCTTTTGATTCCTCTTTGGGATACCTGAATAGCATTCTCATCCTATTTGCAAAGGGCCCAGGTCTCTGAGGCGTACGTTAGTGCAGGAAGAATGGTGGAATCGAAAAGATGTGCCTGGAATCGGAGGTCTGTTATCCTCTTAACCACTTCTTTGACACTCTTGAAGGCATTCCATGCTGCTCTCTTCCTCCTGTGAAGTTCTGGCACCAAGTCATTCCTCGTGTTGAGTTCTTGACCCAGCTGCTGCATTCGGATATGTTTGTTCCATTGAGAGCAAATGAAGCATCAGGGACTAGTTCATTTTTCATGAGCATCGTCTTATTGAGGTTCAGCTGCAGTCTGACCTTTCCACACTCACAGTTGAAGTTGGCCAGCATTTGTGCCACTTGGCTAATGTTTGGCATTATGAGAACGATGTCATCAGCGAAGCAGAGGTGATGTAATTGCCGACCGTCTATCTTCACTCCCATTCCTTCCCATTCCAGTCATCACATGATGTTCTTGAGGGTGGCACTGAAGAGTTTCGGTGAAATGGTATCACCCTGCTGCACCCCTCTCTTTACATCAATGATCACTTCCTTGTAGAATGGTGAGATCCTGGTGGTGAATCCATAATACAGCTATGGAGAATCTTGATGTACTGAGTTTGAACACCCTGTTTGGCTAGGGCTTCAAGGACCACTTCAGTCTCAACAGAATCGAAGGCCTTCTTTAAGTTGATGAACATTAGACAGAGCGCCATCTTGAACTCTCGTGAAACTTCAATGAGTTTGGTCACTGTGTGGATATGGTCAATCGTGCTGAATCCTTTTCAGAACCTGGCTTGCTTGCATGGTTGTCCTTCATCTAGTGTTCTGCCTATTCTATTCAGTATGACATGAGTGAACAACTTGTAGATGACAGACAGCAGGCAGATTGGGCAATAGTTGCCAATATCGTGGATGTCTCCTTTCTTGTACAAAGGAACGGTCCTGCTGGTTTTCCACTGGGATGGAAACTTGCATTCAGACAGGTAGCATGTGAAGAGCCAAGCCAATGTATTGATGAGTACCGGCGGCAGATTCTTCAGGTGTTCTTCAGGTGCTCTGAACTTGTCTGGACCAGGTACTGTACGCATCTTTACTGACAAAATGGCATGTCAGATTTCAGAAGGGAGGACATTGGGAACAACATATCCATCCTGAGGAATTTGGTATGTGGGCAGGTGTACATGGCTGTCGAAGAGATCCGAGTAGAAGTCATGAATAATCCTCTCCATTGCTTTTCTGGAAGATGTGATATATCCACCAGGATGTCGGAGAGCAGCCAACTTGGTCTAAGTTGGTGAAGGACAGGCGAGCATTGCGAATACTTTTCCCAGCTTCTGCTACATCGACCAACACTGCCGCTCTTCTCTCTTTGAGGTCTTCCTTTATCACTTCTCTGCACAGCTTTGCGAGCTTGGACGTTAGCTTGTGGTTGCCTGAGGCTTGCGCCAAACCACGTTGATGAATGAGCTCGAGAGTTCCCAAGGACAGGCATCTGTTTGTGACTTTCTCACTCTCGGAATTCTTTGTACAGTCATGGAAGTGCTGGACCAGTTGATTGTATTCCTCGTCGATGTTGTCAAGGATGGCATCTTCCCATGTTGCCGCAATAGTGCCAAAGAGCTCCCAGTTGGTGGTCATTCTGGGAGTTGCCTTCTTAAACTTAAACTTTACAGACCTTTCTCCCCTCTCTGTGAAGTAGAATTTTGCACGAAGGAGACTGTGGTCTGATCCTGTTTGGAATTTTGGGTCAACAGCGACATCGGTCAGGCAAAACCTTCGATTGAATATAATGTGGTCAATTTCATTGTGGAACTGTCCACCGGGAGACTCCCATGTTCAGCGTTTAGATTCGGCCTTCTGGAACTGTGAGTTACCATGGATGGTCTTGGTCAACATGATGAACTCAGACAGTCTCTCACCATGATTGTTCCATTCTAGGCCATGGGTCCTGATATGGAGTTCTTTGGGCAACCTCCTTGGTCATATCTTGGCATTGAAATCACCAACAATGATCTTGTAGAAGGTGTGGTCTTCTTTGTAGAACCTCTCCAGTTCCATGTAGAACTTCTCAATTTCTTCTTCATCGTAGTTGGATATTGGCACACAGACGACGAAGATAGAAACTGCCGGCAGTGAGCCCCATCTATTCAAGCATAATTGTCTGATTCAAGCTGTTAGGCGTTCGAATGAATCAATGCTCACGGCTAAGTTCATGTTGACAAGGACACCAACGCCACTGACACCTCTGTTGTCGAAAGTTCCAAGGAACAATTCTTCTCTAGTGTCAAAAATGGCGTGATGTGATCGATGACCTCCACTACCCAGCCACCACCATGCTCCAGGCCACTCTCTGGTCAGTTGGGCCGAACCTCACACACGAGTGAAGCCCCACAAAACCAGGTAAGCAGAACTTTGCAACCTTGGACTCTAGGCTCAACGAGACCTGGAAACAAGATCCTTTGTTTGCTTCCTCTAATCTCCAGCACTTAGGGAGGGGGTCAAACCCAGACGCCCCACCCTACCCAAGCCAGATAAATACCTCACCTGCCAACCCCCACTACCTCCACTACCCAGCCACCGCCACGCTCCAGGCCACTCTCCGGACCGTGTGGCCACTTTGCCACTGAGCGACACACCATAACACACTTAATACCCACTTTCCATAATTTCCGCACCATATTTGATAGGGGTCAAATATGGTGTGAACTATGGGAACACCTCTAAGGGTGGTTGGAGGCTGCCCTAAATGAGAGCCTGGCAAGCTACCGAGAGTACCTCGCCCGCACGACAGAGCCTGGCAAGCTACCCTTGGAGTATTGAATATGCCAAAAACAGTAACAACAATGGGCCTTATTCACCTGACCGAAAGAGCCCCCAGTATGGCATTGTTAAGAAAGATGAGCAAGGAGAGGCTGAAAAAATTTCACAGATGAACTAGACTGCCAAAACAAAGAAAGACTAAAATCACTGTCTGTACTTTCAAGGCATGTACGCTGGCATCGGAAGCATCCATTGAGGACCTGATGGTTCAAGTGCAGAAGATCAAGTATGATGTCATTGGTCTGATTGAAAATGTTTACAATAGCATTAATATTCATGGGCTTGATGTAGTAATTTCTCCATACTGTCATGAGAAGACCCAGTATCCTCAAATCCCTCATCTTATACCTAATCCAAGGAATTTATTTCTTATTTTTTCCCTTTGTTCAGTATTTCATTTTTGTTTATTTATTTTAATTGAATCATCATGAGCTACACAGTTACAAAGTTGTTCAAGATTTTCAGTCATAAAATGTCCCAACACCTGTTCCTCCATCAGTGCACATTTCCTGCCACCTATGTTCCCAGTAAGAGGTTCATTTTGGGGGGAGGGGGGGTCGCACCTGGCATTGCACAGGGGTTACTCTTGGCTCATGAACTCAGGAATTACTCCTGGCGGTGCTCAGGAGACTATATGGGATGCTGGGAATTGAACCCAGGTCGGCCACGTGCAAGGCAAACGCCCTACCCGCTGTGTTATGGCTCCAGCCCCAAGAGATTCATTTCTTTTCAACTTTTCTTCCTCTTCTCTCCCCCAATCAGGAGGAAGTGGGGAAATCATCAGAAATGATTCAACAATCACACATCGTGTCGGCCCAAAAACAGTCCCAGACTTGCACTACTGTCTCTGTTCCCTGGCAAGCAACAAAAAATTGATCAACTGACAGCATGCCTCTGTGACTAAGTGTGAAACAGACAAATGTCACCGTCCACATTTCCTGTGACAACTAATTATGACATACCCACATGCCCCCACATTTTAGCTTCTATATACAATGGAAAGACTGTGTGGGAAATGCCAAGACCCAGAAATCGGTAGAATATTTCCTGATGAAATGTTCAATGCTCCAATACTTTGATTTATTTTTTGGTCTATACCCACAGTAATTGGGTGACCAGGTGATGAAACCCATGACCCCTTCATTCAAAGCCTGAGCTTCAAACCTTTGAGTCCCCCTCCCCATTCCAAATAAAACATTTTTATGGTCATGGAAAGGGGATTTTTTTTTCTTTCAGCCACGATCAACCATGCCCAAGACTTATTGGCTGACAATGAGATTAAACATATGCTCTTTCCATCCTTCCTGCTACAACTTAAGCTTCTGAAGATTTACTTCACTGTCTGCATCATACAATGCCTCCCTGAATAATAAATGTTTCTTAAAAGTTGGTTGCATTTTTTTATGTCAATATGCATCACCATTCTCACATAGAGAATGTCATTGGGAAGCATTTGGGGTCAGATTTTGAGCATTTTACTCCCAGATTTTGTTGTTGTTGTTCTGGTGTCATGTGCAGCAATGCTCAGGGGTAACTCCTGGTGGTGTCTGGGAGACCATATGGGATGCTGGGATCAAACCAAGGCAAATTCCCTACCAACTGAACTATCACTCTGGCCCTGTTTTTCTCCTAAGATTTTTTTAATCACCTGATGAATTTTTAAAAGCTATTCTTTGCCCAGAGTAGCACTATAGCCCTGTCGTCCCGTTGTTCACTGATTTGCTCAAGCAGGCACTAGTAACGTCTCCATTGTGAGACTTGTTGCTACTGTTTTTGGCATATTGAATATGCCATGGCTAGCTTGCCAGGCTCTGCCGTGTGGGCGGGATACTCTCGGTAGCTTGCCGGGCTCTCTGAGAGGGATGGAGGAATTGAACTCGGGTTGGCCGCATGCAAGGCAAACACCCTAACTGCTGTAATTAATTTTTTCTCAGCATCTTCTTGAACTTGTTCCTGAATCAATGCTCTCCAATAAAGTATGCTCTTTTATGGTGTGGTCTGGCTTTACTTCTTTTGTCTTATGCTTTCTAATCCTGCCCTCCTACTAAAGTGTTAGATACTTTACAAATGTGTTTTGGCATTAGAATTGACTTTGTTAGCAGACATATTTTAGAACTATGGCCCTACAGTATCACCAGAACAACTCCCCTGTATGATCTCTCCAGCCCAGAAATGGATGCTTATAAAAATATAACCTACTGTCCATGAATCCAAAATCAGGTTATTTAATGGAAAACAAGCTAAATAAGAATATATATTCTCATAAATAACAAACTGGTTACATGAGGAAATAAACTACATATTTATTTATTTTTATTAGTGAATCACCATGAGGTACAGTTACAGGCTTACAAACTTTCATGCTTGCATTTCAGTCATACAATGATTGAGTCCCATCCCTCCACCAATGCCCATTTTCTACCACCAATGGTCCCGGCATCCCTCCTACCACCGCCACCCGATCCCCCACAACCCTGCCCCGCCTCTGTGGTGGGGCATTCCCTTTTGCTCCCTCTCTCCTTTTGGGTGTTGTGGTTTGCAATAGAGGTATTGAGTGGCCATCATATTCGGTGTATGGTCTACTTTTGGCACGCACCTTTCAACCTGAATGGGTCCTCCCAACATCCTTTACTTGGTGTTTCCTTCTCTATCTGAGCTGCCTTTTCCTCCAGCATGTGAGGTTGGTTTCCAAGCCATGGAGCAGACTTCCTGGTCCTTATTTCTACTACTCTTGGTTGTTAGTCTCCAATTCTGTTACTTTATATTCCACAGATGAGTGCAATCTTTCTGTGCCTGTCCCTCTCTTTCTGACTCATTTCACTTAACATGACACTTTCCATGTTGATCCACTTGTATGCAAAGTTCATGAATTCATTTTTTCTAACAGCTGCATAGCATTCCATAGTGTAGATGTACCAAAGTTTCTTTAACCAGTCATCTGTTCTCGGGCACTCATTTTTTTCCCCAGATTTTGGCTATTGTAAATAGTGCGGCAATGAACATACAAGTGCAGATATCATTTCGACTATACTTTTTTGCCTCTCTGGAATATATTCCCAGGAATGGTATTTCTGGGTCAAATGGGAGCTCAATTTCTAATTTTTTGAGAATCGACCATACTGTTTTCCAAAAGGGCTGAACCAGTCGGCATTCTGACCACCAGTGAAGGAGAGTCCCTTTCTCCCCACATGCCAACACTGGTTGCTTTTGTTCTTTTGGATGTGGACCAATCTCTGTGGTGTGAGATGATATCTCACTGTTGTTTTGATCTGCATCTTCCCGATGATTAGTGATGTAGAGCATTTTCTTTTTTTTTTTTTTTTTTTGCTTTTTTTGGGTCACACCTGGCGATGCACAGGGGTTACTCCTGGCTCTGCACTCAGGAATTACCCCTGGCCGTGCTCAGGGGACCATATGGGATGCTGGGATTTGAACCCGGGTCGGCCGCGTGCAAGGCAAACGCCCTACCCGCTATTTTCTCATGTGCCTTTTAGCCATTCGTATTTCTTCTTTGAGAAAGTTTCTGTTGATTTCATCACCCCATTTTTTTATGCGATTGGATGTTTTCTTCTTGTGGAGTTCAACCAGTGCTTTGTATATCCTTGATATCAACCCCTTATCGGATGGGTATTGGATGAATATCCTTTCCCATTCTGTAGACTGTCACTGTTTTGGTCACTGTATTTTTTGCGATGCAGAAGCTTTTTAGTTTAAGATAGTCCCATTTGTTTATCTCTGTGTTCACTTGCTTGGCCAGTGGTGTGTCATCTTTGAAGATACTGTTAGCTTCAACAAAATGACATATTTTAACTCATGGTGTAAGTATAGAATTCCTTATGGTTTCTGCCCACACACTCAGGCCAAGCCTCACGCATGAGGGAAGTCCAACAAAATCCAGGTAATGCAGAACTTTGTGACCTTGGACTCTGGGCTCAACGGGATTGGGAACGGAGATCCTCTGCTCATTTCCCCCAGTCTCCGGCGACCTCCTGCTGGCGCCAGATAATCTTGTCATAGGCCACCATCCAGTTCACATAACTTTTTCTCCTGAAAGGGAGCAACATGACGCCTGCCATAGCCTTGTCATCAGATTCCGCGCCTGGTTGTTTCACTCAGGATGCCCCAGAGAGGCCAGATAAGAGCCCTCCCCACCCCAAGGGACCCAGCCCTGGCAGCTGAAAACCTCCAGAACCCAAATCCCGCTATGCTCATGACTGCTCCCCTCATGCTCAGGCCAAGCCTCATGTACGAGTGAACATATTCCTGGAACATGTGGCCGCATTTGTGACTGCGCAAAACATCATAAGATATTTCCTACCTATTCTCCATAAGTACCACACACATTTAATGGGGTTCAAATAGTAGGCAACACATCATAGAGGAAAGAATATATATGCATATATGCATATTTTCAGATATATATATGAAAGCTCACATCACTCAACCTTTAACAACATGTTAGTGATATCCTAAAGAATGTCTTAATGGGGGGCTGGAGCGATAGCACAGCGGGGAGGGCGTTTGCCTTGCACGCGGCCAACCCGGGTTTGATTCCCAGCATCTCATATGGTCCCCCGAGCACTGCCAGGGGTGATTCCTGAGTGCAGAGCCAGGAGTAACCCCTGAGCATCGTCAGGTGTGACCCCCCCCAAAAAAAAAAAGCAAAAAAAAAAAAAGAATGTCTTAATGGCCTCACAAAATAGAAAACCTTCACACTGTTTCCTCCATGGATACCC
Organism: Sorex araneus; assembly: GCF_027595985.1. Classification (NCBI taxonomy): domain Eukaryota; kingdom Metazoa; phylum Chordata; class Mammalia; order Eulipotyphla; family Soricidae; genus Sorex; species Sorex araneus. The sequence goes on from NC_073303.1 coordinate 237,466,754, forward strand.
TTTTGTAGCATTTTCAGTGGTTTTTCATAACAGACAAATAAAATATATTATTTCGGTTGTGCTTTGGGACAAAGATTGGGGCTTGGGATGGAAACATCGCAAATTTGGTCGTGGGATGGTGTAACGGTGGTGGGATTGGTGTTTGAGCATTAAGTGTAATCAAATACTGTGAACTACCTTATAAAATAAAATAAAAAGATTTTAAAAAAGAATTCCTAATGGTGGTTTCAGAACTCTGGAAGGGAAAAGAAATTTAAAAAAAAAAAAGATGGATTCACTTGAGCCCCAATGTCTTGGGAAAAGAGAATCATTAAGAAATACTTTCTGCATGTCCAGACCAGATTTCCATGGGGAATCCTGAGCTTAGAGGCAGGAGGAACAAGACACAGATGTACCTAATGAGCAGGTAAAGGGAGCTTTAAATATCTCCTTATCTCCTTTGTCTCACACCTGTGCACCAGGGTGGGAGGGCCAGTTTTATTTGTTGGTGTGTATTCCTCACTCTGGCTGAGACATTGATGTTTCACTTCTTCCTGCTCTCTTGGCTGGAGCCAGACCCTCCAATTCCATGATCAACTATTGGATGATGAATTCAGGCTTTCACTTAGAGAGATTCCACTCAGAGTTCCCATCCACCAGGTGAGTTCACCTGAACTTGGAAGAGAGAGAGAGAGAGAGAGAGAGAGAGAGAGAGAGAGAGAGAGAGAGAGAGTTAAGAACATGGAGCCCAGCCACCTGAATCCTACTTAGCCCAGAGGTAGGAAATTGCTATATTAGCTACTTGATTTATGAATGAATGTATTTAGTTCAATGGTATCATAACTTGAATGACTTGGAATGAGCTTTCCTTTTCTCTATCATTAAGTTGTTAGCATGATATCAAAGCTGGAACTGTGTTGAAATGGCTGAGTTCAAAGTATGCTTCTCAGTTGGGGAAAAATAAAGGGGTGATTTTGCCAAATGGGGGACTTGAGCAATGCCCAGAGACATATCTGAGTGTCCTTATGGAAAAAGCTGGGTTGCTCTGAATATCCTTTGATGGACAGGAGGAAAAACTAACCCAGAAAGTCAGCACAGTTAAACTACTGAGTACAGGCATAAACCTTTTGGAGAATTTATAGACTCTAATGCTCATGGTCTCCAGGCATTTTTAACCTTTCTACCAGGGAGTTTCTCTTTTCTGCCAGTAACAAAATTCCAACTCTAAGGCCAGAGCGATAGGACAGCGGGGAAAGTGTTCATCTTACACCCAGCTGACCCAGGTTCTATTCCCAGCATCCCATAAGGTCTCCCAAGCACTGCCAGGACTGATCCCTGAGTGCAGAGCCAGGAGTCAGCCCTAAGCACTACCAGCTGTGCCTCCCCAAACAAAACAAAACAGTAACAAAAATTCTAGCCCCACCATATTGACAGCTCTTGAAATAGGTCTCAGGTGAATGTGGGTGTGAAAGACACTGTTTGCATTCTCTTAAAAGAATGTATCAACCTTCATGCTCATATTCACCATTTGGACTTGCCTATTGTAGGTATTCAGATCATTTACCTTTTGGTCAGGGATAAGCCCCCACCCCATGTTCCTGGCATGTAAAAGATGTGCTCTAGCCCTGTGAGCTATCCTGGTGTTATCTTTTTAAATTATTTATTGCTCATCCCCCCAGGAGTACCCCCTGAGTATTGCTGGGTGTGGTTCAAAATTAAAAAACAAAACAAACAACCAAAATCTCAGTAATAATAAAATTATTCTCTTTTCTGGGTTTCTTGCTTCATCTGATTCTTAGTTTTACTCTATGTCACATTGCATATGCAATCGTCTAGCTGTTCATATAAAAGCTTACTCTTACAATAGGATTTTAAGCAATCCCTCTGAATTTTTGGAAGATGTCTGAAGGAAAGGAACAATTTCCTCTTTCTACAAGAAGGTAGACATTTTTTTAAAAACCTGATTTCATTTTATGGTGCAACATCTTACAACTCAATTGAAACAGTACATTTTCATATTCATGAGGTCCATTTTCTTACTTCATCAGAAATAAGGGTCCATCTAGAAAACATCAATTCTAATGTCTTCACGGGAAAAATAAGAACCAAATTTACATCTGTGGGACCTACAGATTTGTGGGAGGCTTCATGGTGCCATTTCCCTATTCCTTAGAAGCCCCTGCCACGACATGAAGCTAGAAAATGCTTCACAAGCATCAGACTTTCTCCTTCATGGCTTTTCATCTGAACCAGAATTACAGCCCATCATCTTCATGCTTTTCCTGTCCATGTACCTGATCACCATCTTTGGGAACCTGCTCATCATCCTGGCTGTCATTTCCGACCCCCACCTCCACACGCCCATGTACTTCTTCCTGTCCAACCTGTCCTTTGTGGACATCGGTTTCACCTCCACCACCATCCCCAAGATGCTGGCAAACATCCAGACGCACAGCAAAGCCATCACTTACAAAGCCTGCCTCACCCAGATGTACTTTGTCATACTCTTTGCAGTGTTGGACATCTTTCTCCTGACTGTTATGGCCTATGACCGCTTCGTGGCCATCTGCCATCCTCTGCACTACACAGTCATCATGAACCCTCAGCTCTGTAGACAGCTGGTTCTGGGCTCCTGGGTCACCAGTGCCTTAAATTCCTTGCTGCACTGTTTGATGACCTTGCGAATGTCCTTTTGCACAGACTTGGAAATCCCGAATTTTTTCTGTGAGCTGAAACCCATTGTCCAGCTTGCTTGCTCCGACACCTTGATCAATAACGTGGTGATGTATTCTGCGGCCGTGGTGGTGGCCGGTGGTTCCCTGGTGGGCATCCTTTACTCCTACTCGAAAATTGTCTCCTCAATCCTCAAGATCTCCTCAGCTCAGGGCAAGTACAAAGCCTTTTCCACTTGTGCCTCCCATCTCTCCGTGGTCTCTTTATTTTTCTGTACTGTCCTAGGAATATATCTTAGCTCTGCTGCAACCCACAGCTCACAATCAAGTTCGATCGCCTCCGTGATGTACGCTGTGGTCACCCCCATGCTGAACCCCTTCATCTACAGCCTCAGAAACAAGGACATCAAGAGGGCCCTCAGAACATTGCTGGCCAAGGGGTCCACAAAAGTGCAGGGGTCCTAGCTCTGCATCCCTGCCCACAATAGGTGAGATCGAAGTATTATGGTAGAAGTGGTGATTGTGTGGTTCTACTCCAGAAGAACTTGTTCTGTGTTTCCTGGAATTTCCATTTCTTGTTTGTTTGTTTGTTTGTTTTGTGTCGAGGCCACATTCAGCTGTGCTCAGAGCTAACTCTTAGCTCGACACTCAGGGATCACTCCTGGCGATGCTCAAGGGACCGTATGGGGTGCCATGGATTGAACCCGGGTCAGCAGTGCACAAGGCAAGCAGCTGCCCACTGTCCTATCTTTATGACCTGTAAGGAATTTTCTTTTCTTTCATCTCAGCACCAGTCACTTTGTCCAGAAATCACGTGGCTAAATTTTCTGCTGTCTCAGTTGTCGAATAGTTTTTCCCTTTCTCTCTCTTTTTTTTCTCATCTCCAAACACAAATGTGAATGATTTCAAGATCATTCTTTGCCTAATGTGGCACCTTGGGATTTTGGAAATTCCATTATATTTTAAACCAAAAGATTTACAACACAAAATGTTTTTTAAGTTTACTTCACATAGAATTATCATGAGTTTTACTAATGAAAATGCTAGTGGCAAAAAGCTCTACTTGATTAAATCTATGTAATTTGATCATAGGAAAAATCTGGACCATTTTCATCTTTTTGGCTAAAATTTCTGCATATGTCACTATCTAAATGGCTCTTCCCAATAAACTAAAATTTATTAAACTAGTGCATTTAGTAACTTGTGCCTAGATCTTATTACTTTCAGGATAATTTTTTATCTTTCTACTTATTTTCTACCATGCTGACTGTAGCCACTGACAAAATGATGATTAAAAGCATGCCTTCCAGGAGCTGGAGTGATAGTACAACAAGTAGGGAGTTTGCCTTGCATGTGGCCAACCTGGGTTCGATCCCTGGCATCCCATATGGTCCCCCTCCCCAGCACCGTGAGGGGTAATTCCTGAGTGCAGAGTCAGGAGTAACTCCTGAGCATCGCTGGGTGTTACCCGAAAAGCAAACAAAAACAAAAGCAAAACAAACACATGCCTTCCAGGGGGCCAGAGAGATACTACAAGATATTACAAGTCACTTGTCTTGCACGCACCTGATCTTGCCATCCCAGGGGTCCCCCAAGCAATTCCAGGAGAAATTCCTGAGTGCAGAGTCAGGAGAAACCCCTAAGCAAAGGCCAAACAAACAAAAATGGATGTCTTCATTGGAGTCCTTATTGCGAGAAAAAAATTACAAATTAATCTAATAGAAAACTAAGTTCATATGAACCCAAGGTAAAGCACTACTTAGCAGTAAGCACTTACTACATAGTAGTAAGCACTACTTAGCAACACTACGTGAAGGAGCTCTTGTGTGTTTTTGTGCAGCCTCTCAGCTGAGTATGGTGGATTGACATCTAAGCATCAAGGCATATTGATGTCTAAGCATCAAAATTTGCATATGCAATCAAAGTGAAAGTAAAGTGAAATTTATTAGTTACACAGGCGGGGGGGGCTTAGGGTGGGGGGGCTAGGGGCGTGGGGGGGTTTGGGGTGTGAGGGGGCGGGGTGGAGCTATACTGGGATTCTTGGTGGTGGAATATGAGCACTGGTGAAGGGATGGGTATTCGAGCATTGTATAACTGAGATTTAAACCTGAAAACTTTGTAACTTTCCACATGGTGACTCAATAAAAAATTAAAAAAAAATTTGCATATGGCTGAAATACAGATTGACACTTCAGGTTTTTCATGAACTATTTTCCTTTTCTCTGCTCAAAAAACTCCCTTGAGTCCTCTACTATCATCTATTTTGTCGCTCAAAATCATTACACTCCCTTCTACAATTTTGTAGCCATCACTAATTGATTGCGAATGAACACTCCCCATATCTCCACTGCAGATGTTCTTTAGTTCCTATAATCTTTGCATTTTCCTGGTCTAATAACATAAAACAAGTCTGATTTCCTATTCATGTATGTGGAATAAGTTCGGTTGTGTTTTTACACAAACATGTACATCCTAGCCTCCTCTCCCAGAGGTAACTAAATTTATTTAGTTACTTAAAAGGAATTCTAATAAGACTTATTGGTGCACTTGTCAAAAATAAACTGAAATAACGATGTAGGTATGAATGCTGTTTGAAAACATAATAACAAATGTCAAGAAGCAGCCGATTTTTGTTAAATGTCATTATTCTGTCCTTCATGAATATTCTACCAGTTAAAAAGTGGCTGCTTGGATAGTCATCCTAAGAGCAAGCAATTAAATATAATGGACCTTACATGCTGTTCTCCACCCCTGCCCACATGAGGTCATAGGAAATGAATGTATGGGTCATGAAAACTAGAGAGCAAAGAAGGTGCCACAATCAAAAATTAATCCACGGTCCAATGTGTTATGAGTATGAGATGTTTCTAGCTGCATTCACACCTGTTGTATTTCTCAGGGCAAAGTGGGAAAGCTTAAGAATACTTGATTGGGGGCCAGAGCGATAGCACAGTGTGTAGGGCGTTTGTCTTGCATGCGACCGACCCAGGTTCAATCCCCAGCATCCCATATGGTCCCCCAAGCACCGCCAGGAGTAATTCCTGAGTGCAAAGCCAGGAGTAACCCCTGAGCATCGCTGGGTGTGACCCAAAAAGCAAAAAAAAAAAAAAAAGAATACTTGGGGGACTGGTGTGATAGTACAGGAGGGAAGGCATTTGTCTTGCATTCGGCTGAAATATGTTTGAGCCCCAACACCCCACAGGGTCCCTCAAGCACCACCGGAGTGACCCCTGAGTGCAAAGCCAGGAGTAATCCCTGAGCCTCGCTGGGTGTGACCCAAACACAAACAAACAAACAAACAAAATAATAAAGTAGCTAAATAAATTAGCAATTGTGGAATGGCGGGGGCATAGTTTCAGTCAGTATCTCAACATTTGGATTGTCTTTTGCCCTCAAGACATGGAAACTTATGAGAAGATGCCAAACTCTTTTATGTCAAGTGTTCGTTTTGAGCACTGCGGTTTACAATACTGTTAATGAGAGGGTCTCATGCAAAGTTTAAAAGATGGGGTTGTGGGAGGATGTGGAGTGGGGGTAGGATTCTGCTTGGATTCAAAGGAGGCAGCACAACACAGTATCACGGCTAACTTTGGGAGAAAAATAAGAACAATAATTTTAAAGAAGCATGTGAAAGTGTGCATGTGTGCATGTGTGCATGCGTGCGTGTGTGTATGCTTGTGTTTACGTGGTTTACGTGGTTCCCTTCCATGTAAATGCTTCTTCATGGATAACTGATGGTCTGGTGAACCTAGAAAGAAACTGATGTTTATTTGTTATATACCTGTCAAGAGGGGCAGGTTGAAGGATCGTAGGGACCCTGGGACACTGGTGGTGGGACAGGAGTTGCAATATTGTATGCCTTAAACAACTCTATTATGAACAGCTTTGTAAATCACTGTGTCTTCATTAAAAATAAATATATGTATATGTTTTGTTTTATTTTGGGGGGCATTAGGGGGCGGTGGTAGCACAGCTGACACAGCCAGAGTTTTTAAAGGCTGAGTCCTAGCTCTGTGCTTAGGGATTACTCCTGGAGAGGATTGGGGAACCATATGTGGTGCCGGGGATCAAACTTAGGTTGGCTGTGTGCAAGGCAAGTGCTCTATCCACTGTACTGTTGTTCTGACCCCTCTGTATAGATTTTTAAAAGAAATTGGGAACATTCCCTAAAAATAGTTAGGTCATAAAATGATCTTGATAAATCTTTTCTTTAATAATTGATTTTTCAAGGTCATCATGAATTCAAAAATTATATTTCCTCATAGAATGCATGCCTATAGATCTTTTGTTTAGTTGATTTTTATTTTTGGGGGCACACCAACCATACTCAAGGTTTTCTCCTGGCTCTGCACTCAGGCATCACTCCTAAAGGTGCTCAGTGGACCCTATGGGATGTTGGGAATTAAACCTGGGTTGGCCACATGCAAGGCAAATGCCCTCCCCACTGTCCTATCGTTCTTACCCCCAAGTGCCTATAGGTTTTTAAATCAGAAAACCCCCAAAAGTAGTTAATTCAGATTTAAGGCAAAAAGCAATCAATGCATGTTCTGCATGTTCTGTATTTATGAAATAGTTTGGAATGAGGTACTAATCACTAGAAACTTGTGGCAACAGTAGGACATTCCTATTGGTTTTGTCAGAAGTGTCATGCTACCAGGAGGTTGGCTCCATGGCTTGGAAGCTGGCCTCACATGCTGGGGGAAAGGGCAGTTCAGATAGAGAAGGGAACATCAAGTAAGCTCTGGTTGGAGGACCCGCTCGGGAGGGGAGATGTGTGCTGAAAGTAGACTATAGATTGAACACGATGGCCACTCAATATCCCTATTACAGACCACAACATCCAAAAGGAGAGAGAGATATCAAAAGGGAATGCCCTGCCACAGAGGCGGGGGGGGGGGGAGGGGGGATGGGATTGGGAGGTGGGAGGGATACTGGGTTCACCGGTGGTGGAGAATGGACACTGGTAGAGGGAGGGGTGCCCGAACATTGTATGAGGGAAACACAAGTATGAAAATGTGTAAATCTGTTACTGTACCCTCATGGTGATTCACTAATTAAAAAATTAAAATTAAAAATTTAAAAAAATGTCATGCTACAGAGAATTATCATAGAGATTCAGTTCACCTTGTCAAGGTGGAAGAGAAAGCAAATTCTTAAAAGACCCCAACTCTTGCTATAAATAACTCAGGGACCTCCCCAAGACAGGCATATTCATCAAAGATATGGAGGAAAGATGGGATTACTGGTTTAGGGATCAGGAGTGGAGTAATTCATGGGGGAAAATGTTTTAAAATTTGAATTTATTTGAGCTCCTAATGAAGAGAAATCATAAGGAAATTTCTTTTTCCCTGTCCACATGAGTTCTTCACAGGGGAATTGCATGTTTAGAGAATAAGATGGCGGGAAATGCACCCTAAGGGAGGTAGAGGGAGCTGTAAATATCTCTGCAGTTCCTTTGTCAAGCCTGTGTCTCAGGAAGGAACGTGGCTTTGCATTTTGTTGTTTGGAGTTCTAACTTCCACTGTGAGACTTATGTATCACTCCTTCCTTCCGTCTTCTCTGGGAACTGAGCACCCCTCTCCAGCATCTCCCAGCTGAGACGAATCCAGGCTTCCCATCCAGGTGAGTCCCATAACTGAGTTGACTGTCCATCAGAAGGTAGAGAAAATGAAAGGGAATAGCAATGGCCTATGGTCAATTGCAGTTTGCTAACTGCACTTACAGAGACACTTGTGCTTGAGTGCTTGGTGGATGAATGGAGTTAGTTACCTCCTTTCCTGAAGAGTGTGATTGCACTGATGATTATTTTTAATTTAATTTAATTTTGTATGTCTTACCTATGATTAATCAATTTTTAGGTATGTGGTCTACTAATTTTTTAATTTTTTAAATTTATTTATTTTTTAAATTAAATCAGTGAGATACACAGTTACAAGGTTGTTCATGATTGGGTTTTAGTCATATAATGTTCCAACACCTGACCCTTCACCAGTGTACATCTCCCACCACTAATGTCCCCAGTTTCCCTCCTGCCCCTCCCCTCTGTGGCAGACATCTCTCTCTGTCTCTCTGTTTCTGTCTCTGTATCTCTCTTTCCTTTTGGGTATTATGTTTGCAACATAGATACTGAAAAGTTATCATATATGTCTCTTTATCTACTTTCAACACTTAGTTCTTGTCCAGAGTGATCATTTTCAGCAATTATGGTCATACTGGTCCCTTCTTTATCCTAACTGGTCCCTTCTTTATCCTAACTGATCCTTTTTTAATGAACAATCATCTTCTGGATCATATAATTGTGACCACATCAAGGCTAGGTGGTGCCAAGGCAGTGGAATTCAAAGGAAGGAGGAAAATTAGGGACATCGGTGGTGGGAAATCTACACTGGTGAAGGGATGGGTGTTGGAACATTGTAGGACTGAAACTCAATCACGTTCATCTCATAGTTATTTAATAAATAATATTTTTTCAAAGTGTAGTTCTACCTGGGGGAGATTCTGCCAACATGAGCACATGAGTCTAGAAATGTTTCTGGCTGCCACATTGGAGAGGATTTAGTGGTGGTCTGGATTTTCTGTTGGACACAGAATGGAGTTTTGCCTGTGAGACTTTAGTGCCAGATTAATAATCCCTGATTAGAGCAAACCATTAATTGTAGAATTTATAGCTGCCTCTCAGTTGTTTTTAAATGACCTAATTCTTCCACCTTACAGAACAATTCTATTGCTACCAACTAAACACTACCAAATCCTCAGTATGATCACTCTTTAACCTACTTTTCAACTCACTAGATGCAAAATAGATGTCTTGTTGTTTTATATACTACCATTTGTTTAGAACATCTTTGCTCACCATTTTGATTTGCCTGTCAGGACCCATTTCTGTTCAGTTAGATTTTCCAATAAATTACTTCAACAGATTATTGGTCTTCATTGACTTCTGGAGAAAAATTATTGCTGAAAATGTAATACATTTTATTTCAATGCATCTGTCTCCTTATATTTATGTTTTTTATGATTGATTTAAGTTTTTAACAGTTTTTTCCTCTGAACACTTGCATGTCATTTTTTAAATAGATGTTTTTAAATAAATGTGTTGAGTTGTTTTGTGTAGGGGGCCTTGTAGGTCATACTCAGTGACCCTCAGGGGTTACTCCTGGATCTGCACTCAGAAATCATTCTTGTGGTGCTCAGAGGACCTTATGGAATGCTAGAAATTGAATCTGGATTGACAGCATGCAAGGCAAATGTCCTCCACACTCTACTATTGCTACAGCCCCAAGTGTTTTGATTATCATTACACTGACATTGTCATTTTGCAGTTTTTGCAAGATATTTGATAGCAGAGTCTAAGGTATTTTCACAGGTAGAGAGCAATTTCTGCTACATTTTATTTTACAACATAATTTTTCTCCCATCAATTAAGCACAAGTTTATTATATCATCTCCTGTAGGGCAGAACAGTCGAGAAGTTTTATATTTTATATTAACATATGTCAATTAAAATTTGACTGTTGAATTCTCAATCCAAATCAATAGCAATGAATTATTATGGGTTTATATACTTTGTTCAATTAGTGTCTGATTTTGGATGTAATTTTGCTTACAGTACTGAGAAATTACTTACTTAGAGGGGCCAGAGCAATAGTTCAGTGAGTCAGGTGCTTGGCTTGCACATGGCCAATCCCAGCACTCAGTATGGTCCCCTGAGCCTGCTAGACGTGACCCCTGAGCACAGAGCCAGAAGTAAGCCCTGAGCACTGCAGGATGTGGCCAAAAAAACTAAGACAAAGAAACAAAAAGGAAAGAAGTGGAAAAAAGGAAATTCTTAGAAGTACTTAAAAATTGCCAAGAAATTACTCATATTGATCTGCATTGATTTCTTTCATGTGCTTAAATTGCATCTAAAGATGTGCACAGGTCTTTTTCTTTGTTGAAATTTAAAATTTTCTAAAAGTTTCTTTTTAATAATGAAGGCTTTGCTGTCTTGGACCACACATTAATATAGCAGAGACAGGAGAATGAAATAAATATGTGTGTGGCTGACCTGAGTTTGATTCCTCTGTCCCTCTCAGAAAGCCCGGCAAGCTACTTGCCCACATGGCAGAGCCTGGAAAACTACCCGTGTAGACAGTAACAAGTCTCACAATGGAGACGTTACTGGTGCCCACTCGAGCAAATCGATGAACAATGGGACGAAAGGGCTACAGTGCAGTGCAGTGGCATTAAATATCCATTAGATATCACGATGTAAAGAAAGAGATTAGTGTGGAAGGAGGGAATTCACATGGAGGGGTCAACACTGAGAGAGTATGGTCTCAGTAGGATATTGCCTGTGACATGAAATCCAGAACCTGAACTAGAGTGTGCCTGTTGGAACAGGCAAAAGCAGATCAAAACCCAAAGTATAAGAATAACGAGGAAGAGATGCTGCACATGAAAAGAGAATGTGCTTGCTGATCTCCTAGGGGACCACAAAACAGATAACACGTTAATTAGTGATAGACTAGCTTTAGAAAAACCAAGTCTCCCAAGCCATAGAAAAACACCCAACTTTTGTGTGAAGGGTATTGTTCATTCCGTGACGATGTGATATATCTCACTACTCCTTTTTCTTTTGCATATGCAGTACCTAAGATGTTTCACACATAGACATAACACTTCTCAGTCATCTGGATAAGTTTATTTTTGTTCTTCTATTGTATTAGCTGGGTATCAAGGGAACGTAACAGGAGTTGGATCACAGCCAACAATAAATTTTTCACCCTCAAGGTATTCTGGAGAACATGTTACTAGAGCTTTACTTCCTCTTCATTAATTTGATTCTGTTCCCTTTGTTCCTCATTGTTTATTTGTTTACTCCCTCATTGCAAACTTTTCAAGGGTTGCTTCCAAGACACAGCTGGATATGACTACCCCAAGAAGGAGTCCCCATTTTTTAAAAATCTAGTGGAATAATTAATAAAACTTCAGACAACCACTTCTATGTCAAGTAGGAGAAACAACATAGATTTGGCGAGTTTGAGTTTTATTCACCCCTTGAGTAGTTAGTATGATTGGAAGCAAGACAGAGATGGAATAACACGAGGTGGTTCTTTTGCTGCAGACACGTGTCTGAGTGTGATAGTGAAGTGAATGCAGGCTCAGACACGGGTTACCTGGATTCATATATTCCAAAGTGACCCCTCTCTTATAGGAGCCTGGAAGACTCCCAAGAAGGTATTAGGAAGGATCTGTTTTCTTTAGTCCCTGGGTCACCTTTGCAATAAGATTCACAAAGGAGGAGGTAGAGGATGGGGAAGAAATTCCTGCATCTTGAGGTGTCAGAGAATCAGACAGAATAATTCACTCCTCTACCTCAGATACTCTTTTTCCATCCTCTTCCTCAGTCACCTTGTATCACTTCTTTGATTTGAATGACCCAAATACCTTTGTAATTGTTTGGTCTCTCTGACGGACACACAGCCACAGAAATCATCAAGTCTCTCTGTCTCTATCTCTGTCTCTTTCCCTCCCTCCCTCTTCCATCATCTCTGGAACACTGATGTACACACCTGAAAATTCTTGGGCATTGATCCCAATGTTGCTTAGGGGGACAGGAGAATGCTGGGGACGGCGCCCAGGGCTCTGCTAACAAGGTCTAGACTCAGCCCATTGACTGGCCATAAGATTGTCATGTAAACACCAGTATGTTTACAGGTCTTGCCTACAGATCCATGACAAATAAAACATGTTCATCACTCCCTATTTTACCACACCTCCACACTCGCATTTTCTTCACACAATCTCTCCCCACTACCACGGACAAACACTCTGCCTCGTTCTCTCTACAACATTAAATCATAGGACACTTTTGCTGTCACAGCCCTAGACTCATCTTGCCAAAAACATGGTCAGCAATGAATAGGCAGGCTTTAAATACAAAGCCATGTTCTCATTAAATATGCAATGAGCACAGGCACTTAGGGAAAAAAACACGCAGTAATAGAATAAGGTGTCTACACAAGAGATGACATACAAGATCTTACCCAAGAAAGAGGCCATGATCATACAGAGGGGGAGAAATGATACAGAGCTTCGGGGAAGAGAGCAGCTTCGAGAATTCAGTCTTGAAATAAATCTTGCAAGAAATATTAAAGGAGATTCTTTGGAAGGTAAGACAAGGAGATTTGAGTGATAGAATAGCAGGTAAGGCACTTGCTTTGCATGCAGTTGACCCGGGTTCGATCCCCGGTATCCCATATGGTCCCCCCCAACCTCACTAAGAGTGATTCCTGAGTGCAGAGCTAAGAGTGAGCTCTGAGAACAACTGATGTGGCCCCTAAACAAAAAAACAATACAAAAGAAAACCATAGTAATGGAACAACAAATAATCTGAAGTCATCAGAACGGAATCTTTTGCTCTAGAACTGAGGTGGAGGGTGGAGAACATGGTGGGGGGTGGTCTTTAGGACATGGGTGGAGGAAAGAAGGCACACTGGTGATGGGTGTAGGGTTGGAATGATGCATTCATGAAAAGTATCATTAACAGTGTTGTAAATGCCAGTACCTCAATTATTTTTTTAATGAATCGCTGTGAGATACAGTTACAGACTTATGAACTGTCATGATTGTGTTTGTCATATAATGATCGAGTACCCATCCCTCCACTAGTGCCCATTCTCTACCACCAATGTTCCCAGTATCCCTCCCGCCCCCCCAACCCCCCCACCACCTCTGTGGCAGGCACATTCCCTTTTACTCTCTCTCTCCTTTTGGGTATTATGATTTGCAATACAGGTACAAAGGGGCCATCATGTTCAGTACATAGTCTACTTTCAGGACACATCTCCCATCCCGAGCGAGCCTTCCAAGCATCATTTACTTAGTGGTCCCTTCTCTATCCCAGCCGCCTATTCCCCCAGCATGTGAGGTTGGTTCTCAAGCCATAAAGCGATCCTCCTGGCCCTTATTTTTTAAAAAGGAAATAATAAAATTCAATTTTGGTATGCAAGACCAAATGGAAGTCATCAAACAGGTGAGGAACATAGGGTTTTTTTGTGTGTTTTTTTTTTGTTTTTATTTTCTAAATTTTTATTTTATCACCATGTGGAAAGTTACAAAGTTCTCAGGTTTATGTCTCAGTTATACAATATTCAAACACCATCCTTTAACCAGTGCCCATATTCCACCACCAAAATCCCCAGTATACCCCCGCCCCTGTCCCTCACCCCCAACTATATAACTGATAAATTTCACTTCAATTTCTCTTTACCTTGATTACGTTCCATATTTCAACACAAAACTCACTATTGTTGTGGGAGTTTTACCCCCAAACAAGACAGCCCTACTAAGGAAGCATTTGATAATTAGTTTTCTATTAAAAGATTGTATGTTTACAGTTTTTAGAAAAGGTCGCGCAGCCGCATTAGTGGCCACGCAGTTTGGATGTGTCCCAGTCCTGCATCCCGGAGCCGTGTTAGTTGCTTCTCAGTGTCGCTAGGGCTCCATCTGGAGAAGGTGTGGTGGCTGTACCTCCTCCGTCCGGATCCCCGGTGTTGCTGGCCCCGATTCGGGTCCAGAGCATTCTCCGGGCCGCGTTGCTCACCAGAAAGGGGAGGAACATAGGTTTATGTGAAAATTTGTCATGCTATTTCCTTCTTTCTTAGAGGTGGCCTCTGCAACATGAAGTCAGAAAATGATTCACGCATTGCGGAATTTCTCCTTCTGGAATTTTCTGAAGACCTTGACCGTCAGTCCTTCATATTTGTGCTTTTTCTATTCATGTATCTGGTCGCTGTCCTTGGAAACTTGCTCATCATCCTAGCCACCATCTCCGACCCCCACCTCCACACCCCTATGTACTTCTTCCTCTCCAACCTGTCCTTGGTGGACATCGCCTTAGTCACCACCACTGTGCCCAGGATGCTGGTGAACATGCAGACACAAAGCAAAGTCATCACCTATAAAGAATGTCTCACACAGATGTACTTTGTCATGCTCTACGGGATGTTGGATGTATTTCTTCTGACTGTCATGGCCTATGACCGCTTCGTGGCTATCTGTCACCCCCTGCACTACATGGTCATCATGAACCCCCGGCTCTGTGGGCTGCTGGTTCTGGGCTCCTGGGTCACGAGTGTCCTGCATGCCTTCTTAGAAAACATCATGGCATTGCAACTCGCTTTCTGTGAAGATGTGGAAATCCTACACATATCCTGCGAACTCAAACAGTTGATTCAACTTGCCTGTTCTGACACCTTACCTAATAACATGGTGATGTATTTTTCAGCTGTTCTGGTGGGTGGTGGCCCCCTAGCCGGCATCCTTTACTCTTATTCCAAGATCATTTCCTCCATTTGTGGAATCTCCTCCACTCAGGGCAAGTATAAAGCCTTTTCCACCTGTGTGTCTCATCTGTCTGTCGTGTCCTTGTATTATTGCACAGGCCTCGTGGTCTATCTGAGCTCTGCTGCTGCCCGTGGCTCATGGCTGAGCTCAGTAGCCACAGTGATGTACAATGTGGTCACACCGATGCTGAACCCCTTCATCTATAGTCTGAGAAACAAGGACATCAAGCGGGCTTTGGAAGCTTTCTTTGTACACAATAAAGAATTCTCTAGAACTAAAGAGTTCCCATAACAGGTGGGATCAATGTCTCAGTGTCAAACGTTGTCATTATTGTCACTAATAGAATTTTTTAAAGTATGACAGATAACTGGAGCGATAGCACAGGGGGTGGGACATTTGCCTAGCATGCTGCTGACCCAGATTCAATTCCTCTGTCCCACTTGGAGAGCCTGGCAAGCTACTGAGAGTATCCCGCCTGCACAGCAGAGCCTGGCAAGCTCCCTGTGGTGTATTCAATATGCCAAAAACAGTAACAATAAGTCTCACAGTGGAGACGTTACTGGTGCCCGCTCGAGCAAATCGACGAACAACAGGATGACAGTGCTACAGTGCTATAACAGATAACATTTTATTTGGAAGTTCTGAGGAAGGGGGTGGGGAGAGAATGATGTGCATAAGAGAGACCATAGACTTCTTCAAAGTGAGAAGGAACCTCAGTACACATGCCCACATTAGATACAACTTTCACATCTCAAGAGGGCAGATGCAGGTGACACCTATGCTTGGGCACCATGTGTACTTGGGAGCAACACATAGGCACGGGCAGCACATAGGTTTGGGCAGCATCTGTGCACTTGGATACTGGAATTTTCTCTTTCTAGTTCTTTCTTGGGATTAAGATCTCCTTGACCTCAACTTCCAACTATATGGCATTCAATTCTTGTTGAAGACTATCTTCAGTAGTCTTTTTATTTTATTTTATTGTGCTTTTTGGGTTACTCCTGGTGATGCTGAGGAGCTACTCCTGGCTCTGCACACAAATTACTCCTGGAAGTGCTCAGGAGACTATCTGGGATGCCAGGAATCAAACCCATGTTGGCTGCATCAAGGTAAACGCCCTACCTGCTGCACTATTGCTCTGGTCCTTTGCTTCAATAGTCTTGTCCAATGGTTGTTCCTGTTTTTTTTTTTTTTTTGCTTTCCTCCTTGATTTTCAACCACAAACCAAGAAAAAAAAAAGGAAATTCCAATTTTCCAACAGAGACAGCATCTACTTAAAAGCATTTATGATGCCATTTTTTTATAGTCTTTTAAGATCACTGGGTCTTATTTTCCTTATTGAGAGCTTGTCTTTTGGTTTGTTTTCTAGAAACAAAACTAAGTGGCTGGAAAAAATAATACTCAAATATGTGTCTTAAAGGGAAACTTTCTTTGTATTAGAGGTGCTGAAATGACCTCGAAGACATAGATGACCTTAATTGTGAGGAAGTTAAATTTTAAATCATTTATTGCATTAATATGCAGGGAAGTTCTTTTTCACACTGTATTACCTACTCCTTGGAGAATTAAAGCCAACAATAAGGAAACTAAAATACATTGATAAAGTATTTATTAACACTTTTAATAATTGATGCTTTTAATAATTTGACACTTTCAATAACTTTTCTTGAATTTTCTTCATTTAAATTGCTATCCAAATTCTAGATTTCCTGTAATTTTGAGGTGATTTTTTGTTTGTTTTTTGCTTTTTGGGTCACACCCAGCATTGCTCAGTGTTTACTCCTGGCTCTTTATTCAGGAATTACTCCCAGCAGTGCTCCAGGGACCATATGGAATGTTAAGGATAGAAGTGCGAGTTCTCCTGGAGATCTCTCCTGCCTGCGGAGAGACAACAGTGGAAAGCGCTCCTAATTGGGTGGATTCTGTGAGGGTCCCGATCTGAAATAAGACTAGTGAGGTTAGTAAACAGGGGGCCCAAGACGACACATACCGATCAAGGGCAACTTTATTAACTGCCACGCTGGTTTTATACTTTTCTTAGCAGGGGGTTGGTACATAAGTTGTCAATCATCAGGGAAGTGTCTTCTCAGACCAAATAAGGAAAGGTTCGGGGTGTATTAGGTGGGCTTACAACATTCTTCAAGAGTAGATTGAGAAATAGTGGGGAGGGGAAGGCAAGGGTTTATCTGGCAGGAGCATCTGGCAGGAGGAATGCACAAGATATTTAGTGTAGAGGAAGGTATTCTACTTTAGGGCTTTATGGCATCTCTTAGTTAACTGCCCTGGGCTACTTTTACCTCTTGAGTTTGTCTATTTCCTTTGTCACAAGGGCACCTTTGCCTCAGGTCAAGCAAAGCTGGTAATGGAATTTTCCGGTTTGTCCAGGGTAAAGGTTTCGGGGTCCTCTTTTGTTCAGGGTCCTGAGCAGTCCCCAACATAGAAGCAGGGTTGGCCACATGCAATCCTCACTAGCCCCTAATTTTGTTCTTTCTATTGCTCTAATGAAACTATCTCCACTCTTTTTTTTAAAATTTTTCTCTTGATCAGCAATAGATTTTGAATAAACATCATACCATTGAAGTGTTTTGGATGAACATAATCCAGCTCACCTCTCATATTAGCTGTTTATATTCTGGAGTCTTTCATCTTTGGGTCAAAGAGAACTTGAGTTCTTATCCCATTTGATAAATCTTTGTCACTAGTTTTCCTACACAAACATGCATGTTCTTCTAATCTCTCCTGACCTGGTGAGGAATATGATGACACATTTTTTTAATAAAAATTTTATTTTATTAAATCACCATGTGGAAGATTACAATGCTTTCAGGCTTAGGTCTCAGTTATACAATGCTGAAACAACCATCCCTTCACCAGCACCCATATACCACCACCAAAAAAAAAAAAACCACACAGTACACCTCCCATCCCGCCCCCCACCCCCCGCCTTGTAACTGATAAGTTTCATTTTACTTTCTGTTTATTTTGGTTAAATTCAATATTTCAACACAAACCTCACTATTGTTGTTAGGAGTACCCCACTAGATTCAGACCTACTGTGAAGACAAATGAGGTCTCGCACTAGCGGCCACGCGGTTTTGAATTTCCGTACTTTAACAACTAAGTCCAGGGAGATTTCTTCCAGATATTGGATCATTGCAGGCTTGAAAATCCAATCTGTGGTCGTCATAATATGGCAGACACCGCGCCCTTCATCCCTGGAGAGAAAGAGGCGAGAGAGAGAGAGAGAGAGAGAGAGAGAGAGAGAGAGAGAGAGAGAGAAGAGAGAGAGAGAGAGAGAGAGAGAGAGAGAGAGAGAGAAATACCTTTCCCCTCCTGGGCGGGCATGGGGCCGAGGCTTAGTTCTCAGGTTGGAGACATTCTGCAAGGAGTTGCCCATGCCAAAAGAGGTTTTGCTGGGTCTGGATTCACACTCATGCAGCTGCGGAGAGGCCGCACATGCGTGTGGCCCCCGGGATCACATCTCGGCTGTTGATGACACATTTTTAAAGACAAGCAAACAAACAAAAATCCCCAAACAAACACTAAGACAGAAGAAATTACTGAACTGATGCGTGGAAGCCAAAGATGATTCTTAATGTTAAGAAGTACTAAACCTCAGAATAATGCTCAGGATCAGGGAAGCACTAGGACGGTCCACCTTCCGTTCATCCATCTACTATTTCTTGAGCCATCTCAACAGCAAATGTTTGGATCCCATTGGTGCCGATCAGATGAGATTGTGTAGCACAGAGTGCTCTGTGCTCTGTTGTTGCCCTCCAGGGTCTATACGTAGACCCTGCCTAGGAGTCTCTACAGAGAACTCATAGTGTTTATCCACATTGCAATGCTTGCCACAGTGCTCTCTCGAGCCTGCATGCGAACTGTTTACTTATTTATGAATTTTATCTTCTATTTTACATAAAACACATTAAAGGTGAATAGCTTCAATTCACTTATACTACTCCACCAACAATTTTTGACACACTTATACTTTCCTCCTATTCCAAGAATCCCTCCTGCTGCCAGGGAGATAGTACAGCAAGGAGGGCATTTGCCTTGCATGTGGCCAACCTGTGTTCGATCTCTGGCATCCCATAGGGTTTCAAGAGTACCACCAGGGGTGATCCCTGAATGCAGAGTCAGGAGTCCTGAGCATCACTGGGCATTCTCCCCACCAAAACAGCACCCCAGAGACCTTCCTATCACCTTCACTGAATAGTACCACTAGTTATTTTTGCCTTTCTAGTAATTCACTCAGAAGATTATCACTCAGAGATAACTCCCAAAGGATTGTATTTCAAAATATTACAAATTGATGAATTAGAGGAAAGTTTTAAAAACTGACAGCAGGGTTCATTAACGTATCATTCAAGGGGGAAGATGTGATGAATTAATTCCTTGTTTGGAGTGACTCTTAAATAGTGCTTGGGGATCATGGAGCAGAACTTGTGATTCTTAGTCTGGCTACATGAGACAGATGGTTTAATGTTCAGGCCTGGCTATGCATGCCCCTTTGGCTTAATAATGCTAGACACTGCCAGGTTCCACCCCAGGTTCTGGGGTGCCTGCGGTGCCAGGGATCATATTTAGGGTCTTGGGTATGCTGAGCATGGGTTACATCCCATTAACCTTTCTCCCAGGGTGACAGTTACTGTCTACTGTAAGTGACTGCTAAGATACTACTCCTGGAAATATCCCTAGGGGCCCCAAAACATAGCAGGATTACCATGTGCCCCCCTATGTTCATTGCAGCACTATTCACAATAGCCAGAATCTGGAAACAATCTGAGTGCCTAAGAACAGACGAATGGATAAAGACACTATGGCACATCCATACCATGGAATACTATGCAACTGTTAGGGGAAATTAAATCATGAAATTCACCTATAAATGGATGGACATAGAGAGTAATATGCTGAGTGAAATAAGTCAGATGGAGAGGGATAGATATAGAATGACTGCATTCATTTATGGCATATAAATATAATAGAAGGCTAATATTCAAGACCAGGGAAAACAGGGGCTAGGAGGATTGGTCCGTGATTGAAATCTCCCACAAGTGGGACAGAGGGTAGGTAAGATAGAGAAGGGACCAGTATGACAATAATAGTTGGAAATGATCACGCTGGACAAGACCTGAGTATCAAAAGTGGGTAAAGGGATATATATGATAATCTTTTAGTATCTGTATTGCAAACCACAATACCCCAAAGAAGAGAGAGAAAAAGAGAGACACAGAGATAGAGACAAAGAGAAGAAAAGAGCCTGCTCTAGTGTCAGTATGGGGAAGGAGGTGGGGGACAATGATGGGAGGGAAATTGGGGACACTGGTGCTGGGAAATGTACACTGGTGGAGGGGTGGGTGTTGGAACACTGTATGACTGAAATCAAATCATGAACAACTTCATAAGGGTCTATCTCACAGTGATTCAATACAAAAATCACTGTCACTGTCACTGTCATCCCGTTGCTCATCGATTTGTCCGAGCAGGCACCAGTAACGTCTCTCATTGTAAGACTTGTTACTGTTTTTGGTGTATTGAATACGCCACGCGTAGCCCGGCAAGCTACCGAGAGTATCTCGCCCACACGGCAGAACCTGGCAATACAAAAATATATTTTAAAAACGACTGGAGTGATAGCGCAGCATGTAGGGCATTTGCTTTGTGCTCACGGCTGGCCCAGGTTTGATTCCTCCATCCCTCTTGGAGAGCCCGGCAAGCTACCCAGAGTATCTCGCCCGCATAGTAGAGCCTGGCAAGCACCCGTGGTGTATTCGGTATGCCAAAAACAATAACAAGTCTCACAATGGAGATGTTACTGGTGCCCTCTCAAGCAAATCGATGAACAACGGGATGACAGTGCTACAGTGCTAATGCAATCTGGGGGGGCGGTCTAGAATGATTTTATAAGACAATATTTAAAGTCATGCTAGTTGCTGCTCCCTGGAGGAATCTGAGGTACTATGTTGAGTAAAGGAGAGGGACAGGTACAGACTGATTTCCCTTATTCATGGGATATAAAGAAGCATAGGAAGGGGATAAATGGGGGGATGGGGGAGGGAGGTAGGGAGAGAAAGGGAAGGGAACAGACAGGCTGGTGGGGGAAGTGGTGGTACAAGGTTGTATGCATTAAACTCTGTCATTGACAGAATCGTAAATCATGGTGAATAAAATTCACTGTCACTGTCACTGTCATCCTGTTGCTCATCGATTTGTTTGAGCGGGCACCAAGAAGAGTCTGGGCTGGAGCGAAAGCACAGCTGGGAGGGTACTTGCCCTGCACTCTGCCAACCCGGGTTCGATTCCCAGCATCCTATAGGGTCCCCAGGCACCACCAGGAGTACTTCTGAGGGCAGAGCCAGGACTAACCACTGAGCATTGTGAGGCATGAATCGCCCCCAAAATATTTCTTTATGAAAGAGCATTAAACATAAAACGATAAACTTTTGTCAAAATTTGATTTTATAAAATGATATATAATTAGTTTGGTTGGTGAGCAAGAGTGCCTTTTTCTGAGACAAATGTTACAAACTATAGTTATTTTATAAAACAATTTTTATTTGTTGCTACCAACAAAACTGTCATCACCTAATATTTTCAGGTCGTACATGAAAGTCGGTAAAGTAAAGCTTCCAAATATTGGTCATCCGTGTTGGGGTCAGGGGAATGAGAGATTTTAAAGCGAACAGACAAAATAACTCCTGAGTCCAGAAAGCTTCATAAAGAGAATAGAAATATAAATTACTAGAGTTGAAATAAAAAAATTTTATTTGAAAATTTAAAGAAACTATAGGGCCAGAGTGATAGCATGGAGACCTTGGATATGGCCCCAGGTTCAATCCCCAGCACCTCATTTGGTCAGTCCTCTGAGCCTGAGGATTGATACCTGAGCACAGAGCCATGAGTAAGCCCTGACAACTGCTAGGCGTTTCTTCCCCCCACCCCCTCCAACCCCCCCCCAGGAGATTCTAGAAATAAAGTCACATCATAGGTACATTTATCCAGCTCTGGAGTGGGCAGAACTTGTGTATTCTGGATCTCATGATCTGTTAACCTGGAATCCAAGAATCTTCACCTCCAAGGACAACTCAACTTTCATTGTTTCTTCCCAAAGAATGTCTTCAGGGCCCTCTTCAAGTCTTTGTTCCTGAGGCTGTAGATGAAGGGGTTCAGCATGGGGGTGACCACGGTGTACATCACCGAGGCGGTAGCACTGGAGTGTGAATTGTGGGACCCGGCAGAGCTCAGGTACACGCCAAGGCTGGTGCAATAAAACAAGGAGACCACTAAGAGGTGAGACACGCAGGTGGAAAAGGCTTTATACTTGCCCTGAGCTGATGTGATACGGCGGATGGAAGAGATGATCCTCGAGTAAGAGTAAAGGATGTAAATCACAGGACCTCCCCCCAGAAACACCGCCTCCAGATACATGACCAGGTTGTTCAAAAACGTGTCCGAACAGGACAGCTGAACCATCTGGTTGAGTTCACAGAAAAAGTGGGGGATTTCTGTGTCTGCGAGGTATGACAGCCGAAACACCATCAAACACTCTAATAATGAATGCAGGGCACTGGTGACCAAGCACATGAGAACCAGCAGCCCACAGAGACGAGGGTTCATGATGACCATGTAGTGCAGAGGATGGCAGATGGCCACCAAGCGGTCATAGGCCATCACAGTCACAAGAAAGTCATCCATTGCTGAAAACAGCATGAAAAAATACAGCTGAGTGAGGCAACCCTTATAGGAGATGGCTTTGCTGTTCGTCTGGATATTCACCAGCATCTTGGGGATGGTGGTGGAGGTGAAACATATGTCCATCAAGGACAGATTGGAGAGGAAGAAGTACATTGGCGTGTGGAGATGGGGGTCGGAGATGGTGGCCAAGATGATGAGCAGGTTCCCCAGCACTGTGACCATGTACATAGAGAGGAAAATCCCAAAAATAATGGGCTGTAATTCAGGCTCCTTTGAAATGCCCAGAAGTAAAAATTCCAGAATTTCAGTCAAGTTTTCTGATTCCATTGTGACATGTGGGGTCTAGGAGAAATGAGAAGATATTGGGACTGAACTTCTGGTGGTGTCACAGCCCAAATATTGAAAAGATGGGGTGGCAATTCTAAACTATGTGAATAATCTCAAAATTAATAAAAATAGACATGTGTGAGAAAAGATGAACAGGTTTCTCATAGGCATGTATAAAACACGTAACAATCCTATACTTCACAATCTGTTGTCAAGAAATTAATTTCAGGGGCTAGAGAGATTGTACAGGGGATAAGAAGCTTGCCTTGCTTGAGCTGATCCAGGATGAATCGCTCACCTTCCATAAAACTGTTGAGCATCAACAGTAGTAATTCCTGAGCACAGAGCCAGGAGTAAACCCTGAGCATTGCATTATGTGTCTCCCTTTTCTCAAAATAAAATAAATAGGGGGCCAAAGCAATAGTCCAGTGAGTAGGGTATTTGCCTTGCAAATGGCCAAACCAGCTTCTATAAGGTCCCCCAAGAACCACAAAAAGTGCTTCCTGAGTGCAGTCAGGAGTAAGCCCTGAGCATCACTGGGTATGACCCAGAAAATGAAACAAAACAAAAAACCTAAATAGATTAAAAATCAATTCTAAAAGATTAATTAATTTTATTATTTGACTGTGGATATGGTCTTCCCTTTTAAGTCACTGACACCATCTCTACTATTTCGGTCTCTCTTCTTTTCAAAGGACTTATTTATACCACCAGTTTTATCTGAAGTTGAGTGTCTGGGCTATTCAAGACTTGTGAAGGTGCTAGAGAAGAATGAAGGCCATGGGGCTAAGATGATCAATGATGATGATCAACAATCTAACCAAGGGGTATCAGGTTCACAAATAAAATGCACATCGAACAGTTCAGATCATCGAACAGTTCAAAGATATAGGATGAGAATGGGAGAAGCTTAAAAGAGGAGGAGAGGGGACTGGAGTGATAGTACAGTGGGAAGGGCACTTGACTTGAATATGGTTGACCTGAGTTCACTCCCTGGCACCTTATAAGGTCTCCTGAGTCCCACCAAGAGTAATTATTGAGTACAATCCAGAAGTCATATGGAAAAAAATGCTTGGCATAGTCCCCCAAAAAGAGAATGAGTGAGAGAGAGTGAGAGAGAAATAGAACATTTTTCTAAGTAGAGTTTAGGTAATAGCAGCAAAGGGGGACTTTTCACCAATAGCCACAGGGAGTTCTGGGTGGCCTGGGGAAGTTGCCTGCAGAAATGTCTGAACACAGTTGGGAAAGCTCTGAGCCTGTTGCAGGAGTCACATGCCCCGCAGACCCAGGATGGGAGAGAGAGAGAGAGACTGTCAGAGAAGGAGAGAGGAGAAGGTCTCCCTGCTGCGGGGTTGCCCCTGGAACACGGGGCAGAGGAGAGTGCAATGGCTTGGACATCTGCAGGCACCTAAACTGGGTTTGGTTCCTAGAACCACACAAGCCCCTGAGCATCATCTGGTGCAGCCCTGGGGACCCCCCATCATGGCTGGGTTGATATGGGTATCCCCAACGCTGCAGGACCAAAGCAGCAGCCTCTCTTCCTCCAGTCCTGGCACCAAACTCCTAGCCAAGTGGGTCACCTCGGGCTCCCCAGACATCCTCAGAACCACTTTAGAGCCTCTCTCTCTCTCTCTCTCTCTCTCTCTCTCTCTCTCTCTCTCTCTCTCTCTCACCCCTTAAAATCAAACACAGGAACACTGAGTTCCTCTGGCGCAGCACTAATTTGCTTGCAGGGTCTCTAGATGAGACCACCTACATCCTGATTCCATCTGCTGGATAATGCCTCACTCTCTGCTACGTTTGATACTTTTTAGGATGTTCTTCATTTTAGGAACGTTCTGCCTCAGTGGGGTGTGTATGCACAACCCATACATACTCTGAAATATCTACACATGCCAAATATCAATCGATGAGCAAACTAGGGTAAGGAGGGTCATCCTAAAACATAAATCGAGGGGCTGGAGCGATAGCACAGCGGGTAGGGCGTTTGCCTTGCACGCGGCCGACCCGGGTCGAATCCCAGCATCCCATATGGTCCCCTGAGCATGGCCAGGGGTAATTCCTGAGTGCAGAGCCAGGAGTAACCCCTGTGCATCGCCAGGTGTGACCCAAAAAGAAAAACAAACAAACAAACATAAATCGAAGTGCTATATCCTTGAGATCAGGATATTTCAGAGAGATACTACAGCAGGGAAAACACCAGTCTTGCATATACCCAACCCGGGGTGGAACCCTATAACTCCATAGGGTACCCCAGCTAACCCAGAGGTGATCCCTGAGCACAGAATCAGAGTCAGCCCTGAGTACTGTCAGGTGTGGCCCCCGGACACCTTTGCTGATAAACAAAAATTTCATTCATGCATCTTCACTCGCAACAGTCAAAATGGGAACACGCTTAGTATAAACAGAAAACATTGAAGAACGTGGAAAGAAATGATAAGAAGAATACAAACGCATCTATGCATAAAACAACAGAATTCTCTCGGCTGATCAAGATTGGCGGGATCCAGGTGGCACCAGGTAACCATTCTTACCTTTCATTCTCTCTAGCCTCTTCCTAAGTGTCTAAACCACAGATGTCATCTACACCCTGGGTAAGAATGCTGAGTGGAAGACTTCAGAATAAAAGTGAAAACGCCACCTGGGTTTGATGATGGTCAAAAGAGCCCAAATGAACCAGCTGGATAGAATGGGCAAGGGATCCCCCAGCCAGACTTAGACTCCCCCAAAAATAGCTACCGGCCTCACCAGCTCTCCAGGTGGAACAAGGGGAGGGACGGAGCTGAGAAGATATTTACAGCGCTCAGAGTCCCTTCATTAGGCAGATGGCATCTAATTGCTTGGTCACTAACTATGTGGTGTCCCTATGGGTCACTGATCTGGACTAGTGGAAACTCCCCCTCCTTCCTGATTCTCTGATCCCAGGAGAGCAGTTAGGACTCAGGAACCAGCTGTTCTTAGTATTCCTACTTAATGAACTCTCCCAGCTTCTCCCCAACACCTTTTCCCCACCATTAGCGTTGGGTTTGGTCAAGAATCTAACACTGGGGCGGGAGCAACAGCGGGTAGGACGTTTGCCTTGCACGCAGCCGACCCAGATTCGATTCCCAGCTTTCCATATGGTCCTGAGCACTGCCAGGAGTAATTTCTGAGCACAGAGCCAGGAGTAACCCCCTGTGCATTGCCCGGTGTTACTCAAAAAGCAAAAAAGAAAAGAATCTAACACTGAAGGGACTGGAGAGACACAGTGGGGAGGACAATTCCCTTGCTCATGGCTGACCTGGGTTAAATCTCTGGAATCCCATAGGGTTGCCATGAGCACTACCATGAGTGATGCCTGAGAACAGAGCCATCCCTGAGCACTGTCAGGTGCCACCCCCCCCCAACAAAACTAACACTAAATCTGGATGGATTTACACATCCCTCGCCTCAGAAAGAGTATGCTGCTTTGAAGATACAGTCCCCGATTTCTAGAAACTGTTCTTCTCTTTGATGAAGAAGAGAATCATGTTCATTCATTAGCCACCCACCAGTTGGAATTTCATCTTTATTTTTTATATTTATATATTTTTGTTTGGGAATCACATTCAATGATGCTCAGGAGTTACACCCGCACTGGCGGGTGTGGCACAAAAACCACTGAGTGCAGTGGTCCCTGCACTCAGGGACCACTCCTGGCAGGCTCAGGGGGCCCTAGGGGCATGGGGATGGAATCCAGATTGCCAGCATGTAAGACAAGCTCCCTTCCCGCTGTCTTGTTGGTGGGTTTCTTATGTTATTTTTAACGTGATTTTCATCATTCACTTAGACGGTTTACACATGTTAAATTAGAAGGTATTGGGCTATGGATGTAGCTCTATGGCAGAGCACTGGCTTTGCATGTGTGAGGACCTGAATTCAGTACA
Organism: Sorex araneus; assembly: GCF_027595985.1. NCBI lineage: Eukaryota > Metazoa > Chordata > Mammalia > Eulipotyphla > Soricidae > Sorex > Sorex araneus. Next base: position 237,493,668 of record NC_073303.1, read on the forward strand.
CAAGAGTGAAATACATTTATATATATGTAAGTCACTGTCACTGTCATCCCGTTGCTCATCGATTTGTTCGAGTGGGCAACAGTAACGTCTCTCATTAAGAGACCTATTGTTACTGTTTTTGGCATATCCAATATGCATGGGTAGCTTGCCAGGCTCTGCCACATGAGCTTGATACTCTCAGTAGCTTGCCAGGCTCTCTGAGAGGGGCGGAGGAATCGAACTCGGGTCAGCTGCGTGAAAGGCGAAAGCCCAACCGCTGTGCTATCGCTCCAGCCCTTATATATATGTATATATATAAGTATATACATACTATATATGTATATACATATATATGTATATACATATACATATATAGTGTGTATATACACATATACATATATTTACATAAATATACATATATAGCACTGTAGCACTGTTGTCCCTTTGTTCATCGATATGCTCGAGCGGGCACCAGTAACATCTCCATTGTGAGACTTGTTGTTACTGTTTTTGGCATATTGAATACACCACGGGTAGCTTGCCAGGCTCTGCCGTGTGGGCGGATACTCTCGGTAGCTTGCCGGGTTCTCCGAAGGGATGGAGGAATCGAACCTGGGTCGGCCTCATGCAAGGCAAACGCCCTACCCGCTGTGCCCCAAAACTGACTCTAAGAACCACAGAGATGGTTCAAAGGGCAGAGTGCAGGCTTTGTATGAATGAGGCCAGGACTGAACCCCTGGGACTACATGGTCATTTAAGCACCCCCCAGAGTCACAGACAAGCACTGTCAGGTGTGGCTCCAAAACCAAGAAAATGGTTAATAACAATGAGTTAAATGGTACTTGAGCATAACCCTGAGAAGGGTTAATAAATGCTGAGATCAGGAATTGTGATGAAGCTCCGTTGGTCTCTTTTTGTGCGTGATTGTTTTGGCTTCTGGGATTCTGGACAAATTTTGGATCCTGATGTGTCTTACTTTGAAAACTGTCCTTGGTAAGAATTCAGACACTAGAGAGAACTTGGGTACTAGATCTATTTTTAAAACATTTAGCCATCCTTGGGTCAGAGCAACGGGACAGAGAATCGGGCACTGGCCATGCACACAGCTGACTCAGATTCAATCCCTGATACCCCATAGGGTCTCTCAACCCTGCCAGGAGTGATCCCTGAGTGTAGGGTCAGGAGTCTGCCCTGAGCACTGATGGGTGTGGCACAAAAAAACCAAACAGAAAGAGTCAAGACATTTTAGGGACTGGAGAGATAGTAAAGTAGGTAGGGTGCTTGTCTTGCACACAGCGTATGAGATCCCCGCATCCTATATGGTTCCCCAAGCACCAGCAGGACTAATTGCTAAGTGTAGAACCAGGAATACCCCCTGAACATTGTCGGGCTGGCCGGCAAAAAAAAATAAAACACTTCATTCATCCAGGTTGCAGTGACTGCAAAATTTTATTATTGGTTACAGCTGCATAATATTCCAGTGTGTAGTTAAGCTACATCTTTATTCAATCCTTGACCATTGGGTTGTTTTCATATTCTGGTTATGGTACTTAGAAGTGCAATGAACACATGCATGCTTGTTTTTCAAAAATTTTTATTATATTTTAGAGAGTCTCTTGCCCGCATGCCTGGCTGTCTTCCGCGGGACCCCTCGGAGGGGATGGGATCCAGCTTCCCTCCCTGCCCCGAGCAGAGCTCCCGGCGGCCAAAGACCTCTGGAACCTAGCCACAGCCATGCTCAAGGCCCCTCTCCACACGTTCGGACGAGCCCCACGCATGAAGATACTGAAGGTACCGGCAGAGGAACCCAGGTGTGTGTAATCTCATCAACAGCCAATACCCAGAGACTTAAAAGCAAGCTCCCAGAAGCGCTTGGCCACTTCGCAGCCACGCGATATCTTATAACCGACCGACTTCTCCCTCTGGGAGAAACTAGCAAGCTACTGAGAGTTTCCTGCCCACATGGGAGAGCCTCGCAAAGCTTCCCATAGTGTATTCATTTGCCAAAGCCGGTAACAAGCTGGGTCTCATTTCCCTGACCCTGAAAGAGCCTCGATGCAGCATCATTGAGAAGGCCGAGTACAAAGAGGCTTCTAAAATCTCAGGGATAGGACAAATGGAGAGGTTATTGAGACCGCTCGAGAAATTCGATGATCAACAGGATTTCGTGATTCGTGATTCATGATATTTTAGGTAATAGGGCTACAATGGATGCTCTTGTGTTTTGGTGAATAGATGTTGAGAAGTGGAATGGCTGAGTTGTGTGGGAGTTCCATTATTTTTTGTTTTTGTTCTGTGGGCCACACCCAGCAATGCTCAGGGCTTACTCGTGGCTCTCATTCAGAAATCATTCCTGGTGGTGCTCAGGGGACCCTAGTGGATGCCTGGGATTGAACTTGGGTTGGCATGCTGTACTATCACTCCAGTCTGATACTTTTTGTGTTTTTTTTTTATAAACAATACTGTTTTTCATAGAGGCAGAATCAAGAGACATTTACAACAAACATAAATGAAGGTCCCCTTTTCCCCCACACCCCCATTAACACTGGCTTTGAAGCTTATAAAAATAGTTATCTTCACCTCATTGGCACCATTATTCACAACAGTTCTTGCAAACTGCCCTTCCCCCTACCCCAAGAGTCAGGCCCCCTCTTCCTATATGCCCTTCCACCTCCTCTGGTGCCTCTCCTTTGAGCCTCACCACCCATGATCTCATACACACACATACACACACAAACACAAACTGGCACCAAGATCCCCTGCCTCATGTATAGGAGACTCAAGTAACTGGAATTTCCTATTATTTGTTTGTTTGTTTATACCTACACCCGGTGATGCTCAAGGATCACTCATGTCTCTGCACTCAAGAATCACTCCTCGCCTTCTCCAGATGGTGTCCCGGCAACACTGAGCTTCTACTAACATGGCTCCGGTATGTGGGACTGGGACTATTTCTCCAAATGGCATGGGGGCATGGAACTGGGAGGCTTCATCCCAACTTAAAGCCCGCCCTTCCACCGGAAGTCACGCCCTCAACCCGCCCCCGGCGCCATCTTGCTGCAGCAGCCAGCAGTGAAGAATCCGGGTCAGTGGGCACCACAAGCCAGAGAATGCTCTGGACCCCAGACCAGGCCAACAACACCGGGGTGCCAGACAGAGAAGGTGCAGCCACCCTGCCTTCTCCAGATGGAGTCCCAGCGACACTCAGCTTCTACTAACATGGCTTCGGTATGTGGAACTGGGACTATTTCTGCAAACCACGCAGCCGCTTATGCAGCTGCGTGACCTTTTCTGATATACAAAAAGCCACTCAGAAATGGCTCCGCCACTCCTGATCTGCCTTTATCCCGGAGGCACAGAAACCAATCTTGGAACGCAGAGGCTGCTGGCAGATATACTCCTGGACTGTGAACTAAGGTACGGCCCCATGCAGCCCCGGGAGGGGGAAGGGTTTTTGTCTCTCGGCCTTTTCCCCTTTGCAGCAGCATGGTGACCACCACTTTTCAGAACAAATTGGACAGAGATGTAAGAACTTGCAGTGGTGGGACGCACGGGGAATCTCGCGATGGGTGGGGGGGTGGGCAGAACCGGCCATGCTCCCCACCCAAATGAGACCCCGAGTGGCCGCCCATGAACAGCTCCACCGCTTCTGAACAGCCATGATTCCAGAGGCACACATATGCTCTTTGTTATCAACAATAGAAAACATATGATTTAATGATGCCATTTCGAGAGGTTGGGGGGGAAACTCCAAATAATAATAGTGGGTTTTCTGTTGAAAATTGATGTAATCAGAGTAAAGAGAGAGTAAAGTGAAAATCATCTGCCACACAGGCAGGGGTGAGTGGGAAGGGGGGTATGCTGGGGTTCTTGGTGGTGGAACATGTGCACTGGTTAAGGGATAGGTGTTTGATCATTGTATGACTGAGACTTGTAAGACTTGACTAAGACTGAGAAAGCCCCGTAACTGTTCTCACGGTGATTCAATTTTAAAAAAAAGAGAGAGGGAAAAAAAGAGAAAAAGAAAGAATCACTCCTGACAGTGCTCAGGAAGCCCTATGAGATCAAGGGGGCCCTATGCTGGGGATCAAACCCAGGTCAACTGTGTGCAAAGTAAGTGCCCAATTCTCTGTACTATCTCTCTGTCTCCTCTATTTAAGAAGCATGCCATAATCAACAGTTATACACAGGACTGACATTTTACAGAAAAAAATAAAAGAAGTACACCAACTAATCATTCATTTCATGTTTACCTCCCCACTTCACACACTGACCATTCTTCTTACTGCTAAAATGAGATGAACAGGGGCCGGAGCGATAGCACAGCGAGTAGGGCATTTGCCTTGCACGCGGCCGACCCGGGTTCGATCCCCGGCAACCCATATGGTCCCCCAAGCACCGCCAGGAGTAATTCCTGAGTGCATAGCCAGGAGTAACCCCTGAGCATCGCTGGGTGTGACCCAAAAAGAAAAAAAATAAAATAAAATGAGATGAACATCATGGAAAAGAAATATTTGGCATAATCATAAAACATGATCATATTTTTGTCTCTTCAGATCATGTCCATTCAATCTATGTAATTAAATTTGCCTTGTCCCATAGATTCCATTGGAGAGAAATTTGATCATCAAACTGCTTCCTCTTTCTTTAAAAAAACTGTTCATCATTGACTCACAAACTATAGAATTTCCCTTATAGCTAGCTTTATAGCTTTATAATCAAGCATTATAGCTCTGTGACTGGAAGACTCAGTTTTTGCTTGTGACTCATGCACACACTATATAGATCAAGATGAAGAAAAGAAACCGAGGAGGGGCAGGGCAGTAGGAAAGTGGGGAGGGTGATGGTCTTGCACACGACTGACCAGAATTTGATCCCCAGCATCCCATATGGTCCCCTGAGCATCGCCAGAAGTTACCCCAGAGCATCACTGAGTATGCCCTCCAAATATAGAATAAAATCAGAAAACCAACCATGAAACAAAGGCAGCATTGTCCATACAATCAATGTATAATAATAAACAGAAAGTAGGAAAATGTGGAATCAGAAGTTCTCTTTGTGGGGCTGGAGTGATAATACAGCAGGTAGGTCATTTGCCTTGCACACAGCTGACCCAGATTTGATCCCTATCATCCCATATGGTCCCCCAAGCACTACCAGGATTAATTCCTGAGTGCAGAACTAGTAACCTCTGAGCATTCCTGGGTGGACCCAAAAAGAAAAGCAAGTTCCTCTTCGATGCAATGATCTCAGTTGCAAGATTAGGTTTATTTTCCAGGCAAGTGATGAGCAGCTTGTGAATCTTTTATAAAAATAATAATAAAGGAGAGGGACTGGAGCTATAGCACAGCGGGTAGGGCGTTTGCCTTGCACGCGGCCGACCCGGGTTTGATTCCCAACATCCTATAGGGTCACCTAAGCACCACCAGAGGTGATTCCTGAGTACAGAGCCAGGAGTAACCCCCGTGCATTGCCCGGTGTGACCCAAAGAAAAGCAAACAAATAAAAATAAAATAAAATAAATGATAATAATAATAAAGAAGAAGAAATGTCTGGTAATAATATATCATTCAAGAAGAAATCCTTTTATGGACTGGAGTGATAGTATGATGGGAAAGGTACTTACCTTGCACACGGCTGACCCAGGTTCAATCCCCAGCACCTCAAAGGGTCACCTGAATCCATCAGGAATTATCCCTGAGTGGAGAGTCAAGAATAAGTCCTGATAAGTGTGACACCCACTGTATCACTGTATCACCGTCATCCAGTTGTTTGTCGATTTACTCGAGTGAGCACCAGTAATGTCTCTATTCCTCTCAGTCCTGAGATTTTAACAGCCTATCCTTACTTGTCTTTCCCAACAATTGGAGGCTTTTTCAGGGTCAGGGTAATGAGACCTATCATTACTGTTTTTGGCATATTGAATACGCCACGGGTAGCTTGCCAGGCTCTGCCCATGCGGGCTGGATTCTAGCAGTAGCTTGCCGGACTCTCCGAGAGGTATGTATATAACTGTCATCCCATTGATCATCGAATTGCTCAAGTGGGCCCAGTAATGTCTCCATTCATCCTAGCCCTGAAATTTTATCAGCCTCTCTTAACTCTTCCTTCCCAACGGTGCCACATTAGAGGCTCTTCAGGGTCAGGGGAATGAGACCCATCATGGTTACTGTGTTTGGCATATGAATACTCCACGGGGAGCTTGTGAGGCTATCCCGTGTGGGCAATAAACTCTCGGTAGCTTTCCAGGTTCTCAAAGAGGGAGAATTAGGATATCAGATATCCGGGACCTTGGTTTTATAGTCTCTGGATGTTGGCTGTTGATGGGATTACACGGGCGCCGGGGGCATTTTCTGGGTGTGATACCTAGCTACTGGAAAATGGGGAATCTGGCTGGAAGAGGCCCAGTTCCGATCCAAGCAGCCTTGGAGATCTCGGCCCTGGGTTCCATTTACCTAGGTTCCTCCACCGTTTCCTTCATGCATGAGGCTCGTCTGAACGTGTGACACCCAAATCAAAAACATATATTTAAATAAAATTATGATTCAATCACCAATCTTTTATTTCTGCTCATTTTAAAATGCAGGGGTGGGGTGATAGCACAGTAGATAGGGCACTTGCCTTGCACGCGGCTGACCCAGGTTCGATTCCTCTATCCCTCTCGGAGAGCCCGGCAAGCTACGGAGAGTATCCCGCCCACACGGCAGAGCCAGGCAAGCTACCCATGGCGTATATGCCAAAAACAGTAACAACTATCACAAGGGAGACGCTACTAGTACCAGCTTGAGAAAATTGATGAACAATGGGATGACAGTGATACAGTGATTTAAAATCAGAAATGTTTACCCTCTGTCATTATATGCATTTGTGCATAGTTTCTTCTGATATCTCAATCATCTCATACCATACTTAATCTTTGAAAGAGGGAACTAAGTAGATAGGATTAAATATAATTTTCCTAAATAATGCCAATCATTAATTATATTTAAAATTTCATATGACTAATAATAATCTCAGACTGGAGCGATAGCACAGTGGGTAGGTTATTTGCTTTGCATGCAGCTGACCTGGGTTTGATTCCTGCATCCCTCTCGGAGAGAGCCCAGCAAGCTACCGAGAGTATCCCGCCAGCATGGCAGCGCCTGACAAGCTACCCGTGGCGTATTCAATATGCCAAAAACAGTAATAAGTCTCACAATGTATACATTACTGGTGCCCGCTCAAGCAAATCAATGAACAACAGGACGATAGTGCTACAGTGCTATATAATCTCTCTTAAAATACAGACTTCCTGCTCCCTACAGACCACATCTAAGGGAGGAAGGCTGGCATTGGTTAGGGTTAGACACTGGATTCCATTGTTACTCAAGGGGCAACACCGCAAAATCAAGTCCACTTTCTTTGAACTTCTTGATTACCAAGGAATAACATTCTTCAGAGATTTGAATAACAATAGAATCATTTCTTTAATGAGGCACAGTGAGAATTAGGTCCCTGGAGCCCTAACTCAAATGAGGGCTGTTTTATATGATACAGTTTCCCCTTTTTGGCTCAACCCATAGCAGAAGAAAGACAGCTGCATCATTCAGAGGCTCATGAGGGTTTCTGCCCACCTGCTCAGCCTGGTGGCAGAGCCGCCATCCATAAAAACTGTCCATGGAAGAAACAAGACAAGAAGCAGTGAACGCAAACTCCTCAGTGATCAGAGAATTCTTGTAAGTGCAAGAGAAAAAAAAAGAGATCTGGAGAGAGAGAGAGTCCCCTTGCTATATTGTAAAATTGCTTTTTGAGGATGGATGAAAGCTCCAAAGTATGCTTTCTTCTGATTCGGATAACTTTGACTTGGGAAATGCCTTTAGCATCAACTGTAGCCTACTGGGTGTTGGAACGTCTGCTTTTGCATTTCAGCACAAATGCAGCCTCTGCCTTTTTTGATCTTTGCTTTGTTGTTGTTTGGGGAGTAGGTCTCCACACCTAATTGTTCTCAGGGACCACTCCTGGTGGTCTTAGGGGGCCATGTGTAATGCTGGGGATCAAACCCAGGTCAGCTGGAAACAAGGCAAGCGCCCTACCCACTGCACTATCACTTTGGTCCTATGCAACTGCCTTTTGGGTTCTATTTCCCTCCTTTCTAACATCCACATCTACTTCTGTGGCTCTTTCCTGGCACACCATTTTTCCTCTCCCACGTACTTAACCAATTCTGTCAATATTCATTCTTTCATACGGCCAGGAAACAGCTCTCATAAAATAATTCTTCTTTTTTTCCTTTTTTTTGGGTGGGGCACAGCTGATAATACCCAGGTGTTACTCCTGCCTCTGTCCTCAGGAATCACTCCTGGTATGGCTCAGTGGGGGATTGAACCTGGGTTGGTCATGTGCAAGGCAACCTCCCTTCCTGCTTTACTGTCTCTCCGACCTCTCATGAAATCTGCATTCTGGATGAAAGAGGGGCTGAGAAGTGACTCTGTCCCTCTTCAAAGAGTGAATCACTGCAACATGGAAAATGCAGCTCCCCAAGGCAGGCAACTCCTTATAGACACAACATAGTCAAAATTGTCCAGTTTCATGGTCAGAGAGACAGACCCAGGGTTAATAAGCACCATGCTCGTGGCTGGCCCTGGTTCCATCCTTGGCAACAGCATTCGGTTCTTTAAGGACAGCCAGGATTGACCCCTGAGCTCCAACCCAGGAGTAAGTCCTGAGCACCACCCAGTATGGATTAAGAAATACACATGCATATATGTTTTCCAGTTATACTGGGGTGGAGAACTCTACAATAGTGTTTTTCAGTCACCAGCTTGTGTTTTTCAGACCAATGTTGGCTTCTAAGCGTAAAAGTGTTTAAATCTATTCATCTACAGGAGAGACAAACACAGAGCAGACAAGATAAGAAAAGATCTGGGGCTGGAGCAATAGCACAGCGGGTAGGGCATTTGTCTTGTACGCGACCGACCCGGGTTCAATTCCCAGCATTCCATATGGTCCTCCAAGCACCACCAGGAGTAATTCCTGAGTGCAGAGCCAGGAATAACCCCTGAGCATTGCAGGGTAAGACACAAAAAAAAGAAAGAAAGAAAAGATCTGGAACAAGGGCTGGAGAGATAGCACAACAGGTAAGGCCATAGTTTTGCATGTGGCTGGACCGGGTTCATTTCCCTGAATCCCATTATGTTCCTCCAAGCACCACCTGGAGTAATTGCTGAGTGCAGAGCCAGGAGTATTCCCTGGGCACCGCCGGGTGTGCCCTCAAAACAAACAAAAAATAGAAAACACTCTGCAGGATCAAATCACCAAGTTTCCTAGATTTTGCAGCTTTGCCATTTTCATGGTTCTAGAAATTTCATGTACGCTAGTCCAGGGTTATTTGATTGCTGCTGTTGGGGTTTTAATGTTGGTGTTTTTTTTTGCATTTTGGATCACATCCAGCAATTTTCAGGGATTACTCCTGGCTCTATACTCAGAAATTACTCCCGTGGTGCTCGGGAGACCATATGGGATCCTAGGAATTGAACCCAGGTTGGCTGTGTACAAGGCAAAAGCCTTACCTGCTGTGCTATCGCCCCAGTCCCACTTGAGGAATCTTACGGGATTCCAGTATTTGGACCCGGGTTGGCCACATGCAAAGCAAACACCTACCCACTGTACTATCTCTTTTTTTTTTTGTACTATCTCTTTGGCCCCCCAACATAAAGCTTTTTGCTCCTCTCTCCCTTCATATGTCACTCCACAGTCACTCTCTCTAATTCTGCCTCCAGTCCAGGGTTTGAAGAAAAAAAAACAATATAGGAGGAGTTTTGTATTGTAGGAAAAAGACCTCTATAGGGCTAGTGAGGTGCCTGTGCTTGCAGGGAATCTCCTGACATTACAGATGATGAGAATCATGGGGATGGGGCAGGTCATCAGGGAATAACGAGGAAATCTAAGAGAAAAAGTGCATCAGAGGAAAAAAATGCAGATATTTTTACTGCAAAGCCTAAAATATCTGCATTCATTTACAGCAGGTTTTCTCAACATTTTCCTGGTGTTTTCGTTTGGGGGTTTTGTTGTTATCATGTTTGTTGTTTAGTTTTTGAGCTCTATCCAACTGGGCTTCTTCCTGGCTCTGGGCTCAGGGATCCGTCCTGGCAGTGCTGAGGGTGGGGATGGATTCTAGAAAACCTAGGTTGGCTGCATGCAAGGATTCAAGACAAGTGCCTTATCCACTATACTATCTCTCCGGCTCCTTCAAATTTCTTCTGAGTGGATTCCTTCCCCCTGCTCCCATATCCTATTTGTTGACCCTCTAGTCATGTGACTTTGACCCCCATTGATATATAATTTTTACCTGTGACCCTCTTTGAAATATCCTGGGCACCCACAGAAAGCCATATTGCTGCAGTCGAGAAGTGCTGATTTGTAGGCTAAGTATGAACCATCTAATTTATGTTATCAAGAGTAGTAATGTTGGGTGATATAGATCTATTTTTTGTTTGCTTGCTTTTTAGTGGGTGTTTGTTTGAAGGGGTGGAGTGATAGCACAGCGGATAGGGTGTTCGCCTTGCATGCGGCTGATCTGGGTTCGATTCCTCCGCCCCTCCCGGAGAGCCCGGCAAGCTACTGAGAGTACCTTGCCAGCACAGTAGAGCCTGTCAAGCTACCCGTGGCGTATCCGATATGCCAAAAACAGTAATAAGTTTCACATGCAGATGTTACTGGTGCCTGCTCTAGCAAATCAACAAGCAACGGGATGACAGTGATACAGTGATATACAAAGTTAATTTACTTTGGGCTGGAGTGATAGCACAGCGATAGGACGTTTACCTTGCACGCAGCTGACCCGGGTTCGATTCCTCCGCCCCCCTCAGAGAGCCCAGCAAGGTACCGAGAGTATCTCGCCCCCATGGCAGAGCCTGGCAAGCTATCCGTAGTGTATTTGATATGCCAAAAACAGTAATAAGTCTCAAAATGGAGTGGTTACTGGTGCCCACTCGAGCAAATCGATAACAACGGATGACAGTGACAGTGACAGTTTGTTTGGGGGTGGGGGTCCATATCCAGCAGTGCTCAGGAGTTCCTCCTTTCTCTGAACTTAGGAATTTCTCTTGGTAGTGCTCAGAAGACTCTATGGGATGCTGGGGCTAAAACCTGGGTTGGCCACATGCAAGACAAATATCCCCTCCCCAACTGTACTGTTGCTCTATTTCTTTGCATCTCTCTTATTGCCACTTTTCAGACCATGACACCTGAGATATGGAGCTAGAAAATAACACACAGTTCTCAGAATTCATCCTCCTGGGACTTTCAGATGAACCAGAGGTGCAACCCGTTCTGTTTGGGATTTTCCTCTCCATGTACTTGATCACAGTCTTGGGGAACCTGCTCATTATTCTGGCCACCATCTCCGACCCCCATCTCCACACACCCATGTATTTCTTCCTCTCCAATCTGTCCTTTTCGGACATTTGCTTCACCTCCACCACCGTCCCCAGGATGCTGGCCAACATCCACCTGCAGAGCCGAGCCATCAGCTATGCTTCCTGCCTTACCCAGATGTACTTCTTCATCCTTTTTGCAGAACTGGACATCTTCCTCCTGTCCGTGATGGCCTATGACCGCTTTGTAGCCATCTGCCACCCACTGCATTACACGGCCATCATGCATCCCCGCCTCTGTGGCCTCCTCTTGCTCCTCTCCTGGATCCTGAGTGTCCTGGACTCCATGATCCGGGGTCTCCTAGTGCTGCGATTGTCCTTCTGTGCCCATGTGAGGATCCCGCACTTCTTCTGTGAAATCAACCAAGTCCTTCAACTGGCCTGTTCTGACAACCTCCTCAATATGATCGAGATGTATTTCGCCACGGTGCTCATGGGCATCATCCCCCTCTCAGGCATTGCTTTTTCCTACTCTCAGATTGTCTCTTCCATCTTGAGGATGACATCCGCCAAGGGGAGGTACAAAGCATTTTCTACCTGCGGGTCCCACCTCTCCGTGGTCTCCCTGTTTTATGGGACGGGTCTGGTGGTGTACCTCAGCTCTGCTGCCACCCAGAACAACAGGGCCACTGCCATTGCTTCGGTGATGTACACGGTGGTCACCCCCATGCTGAACCCCTTCATCTACAGCCTCAGGAATAAAGACATCAAGGAGGCCCTGAGAAGTTTTGTGAGCAAAGCACCTTTCAAGCCATTTGCCTTGGGGTGAGTGAGGGGCACAAGGATGGTCGGGCAAGACGTTGGCAGGGAGGCACCCTTACTTTGGATGACACCTAATTGCATTTTCTACCCCCTCCCCCCGCCACTCTTTCCCTTATCTCTTGGTAATGATGATGGTGGGAATGCAGAAATGACTCAGGGTTGGACAATTGACTGGGGGGCTGGCACAGTGTGGTATTAACGGGGGGATGTCACTCTTGGTTGTTAGATGGCACACATGTGGTGCTGGACAGCAGGGTGCTGGCCTTGCATGAGGCTGACCCAGGTTCAATCCCCAACATCCTGTAGGGTCCACCCTACCTGAGCATGGCCAGGAGTGTTCCCTGAACACAAAACCAGGAGTCAGCCCTGAGCATCACCAAATGCGGCCCCAAAACAAAAACAAAAGAAAAAAATTATAGGGGGTATTTGTGATTTTGGTTGTGGTCTTAGGGATCATAAATGGCAGCGCCACTGAAAGGGGGTACACATGCAGCAGTGGAAGAGTTGCAGATAACATCTGGCCAGAGAGTTAGTACAGCAAGGGAAGCACTTGTGCTCCATGAAGTTAAGTTCGATTCCTGGAACTGCAGAGCTTCCCCAGGAGTGATCGCTGAGCACAGTGTTGGCAGTCAGTCCTGAGCATGAGCACTGCCAGGTGTGGCCCCAAAAGAAAGTAAAAATGTATGTCTGAATGTATGCAAAAATATAGGGGATGGGAGAGATAGTACAGCAGATAGGGTGCTTGCCTTTCATGGGACTGATCCAGGTTTGGTCCCTGGCACCCTATAGGATTCCCCACCAAATACCACCAGGAGTGATCCCTGAGTTCAGAGCCAGGAGTAAGCCCTAAGTACTGCTGGATGTGGCCCCAAACTTTTTTATAAAAGAAAAACATAGAAAATCTTTACACCAAAACTACAAAATGCTAGGACTATTTTGTAGAACAGTTTCTTCAGGGTGAAAAACACATCCCTCACTCATCCCCTATCAGGAGACACTAAAATGAACCAAGAGATAGTAGCAGGCTTGGGAGCAAGTGAGGGTAGGGGAGATACTTCTTTATACTAAAAGAAGATAGATTTCTGGGCTGAAGCAATAGCACAGTGGGGAGGACACTTGCCTTCCATGCAAAACAACCCAGGTTCAATCACTGGCACCCCATATGGTCCTCTGGCTCTGCCATAAGTGATCCCTAGTGAGGATCCAGGAGGAATCCCTAAGCATCCAGATGTGACTCCCCCCCCCCCCGCAAAAAAAAAACAAAAAAACAAGAAGGCAGTTTTCAGGGTGATGTTGAGTGATTTATTTATTTAATTTTATGTAAAGGGGTAGTTGACAAATATGTCTGGGTGCCCCTTATAAAGGAACATATGAAGGTTGAAATGTAAAAGGTATGTGTATATCATGGATGGGTTGGAAGTGTTCATGTTGTGATGAAAACTCTTCCCCCAGTCAGTTATCATCACCCCATCCACATCACTGTAGGCATTCCCATGTTTCTGCAAGCATGAGCGTGCCATGCCATTTGAGTTATGGTAGCTTTGTGAGATGATTTAGAAACCAGGATGCCTTGTGCTTTGTTCTTGGTAATACCATTGGGATTGTTGGAGGTCATTTGGGGTTCCGTTTGAATGTTAGGGTTTGTGATTTTCTAGCCCTGTGTATAACCTGAAAACACAAAACCAAAATGGACAAAGAAAAAAAGTGCCTCAACACGACAAAGAACATAGATGACAGTTCCATCCCAAGCATCATACTCGATGGTGGAAATATGAAGGCTTCTCTCTAATGTCAGGAATAAAATAATTGTCACAACCACACTTCATAGAGTTCCTAAACAGATTGTTCCTAACCAGTGCAGTACCACTAATTTGGAATTCTCTGTGATGATGAGATCAGAGTACAAGGAATTAAACATGGGGTTTAAAAAATATTTTATTGAATCGCTGAGATAGACACTTACAAAGCTTTTAATGTTTGATTTCAGTCATACTGTGTTCTAACACCCAGCCCTTCACCAGTATACATTTTCCACTACCAGTGTCCCCAGTTTCCCTCACTTACCCGCCATCCACCCCCAGCCTGCCTCCATAACAGACACTTTTCTCCCTCCCTTCCTCTATCTCTCTCCCTCTATCCCCTTTTATATATTGTGGTGGAATCAAATGTGTTTAAGACATCAGAGCAGGAACTGAGTGATAGCACAGTGGGTAGGGCGTTTGCCTTGCATGCGACCAACCTGGTTTTGATTCCCAGCATCCCATATGGTCCCCCAAGCACTGCCAGGAGTAATTCCTGAGTGCATGAGCCAGGAGTAACCCCTGTGCATCACCCGGTTGACCCCCCCACCCAACAAAATGACATCAGAGCAAATAGGCACTAGTGGAAGGATGGGTATTTGAACATTGTTTGATTGAAATGTAATCATGATTGTAAGTACTTTTGTACTTACAAATTTTAAGTCTGTAACTGTATCTCATGATGATTCATTAAAATAAAAAAATTTTAAAAAGACATCATAACATTAAACTTGAATCCTATGAATAACGTGATTCAATGTGATAATATTGGCATCATAGAAAAAAAATTAAGAGTGAAGAATCCGGGCCGGCGGGTACTGCAAAGCCAGAGAATGCTCCGGACCCCAGACCAAGCCAACAACACCAGGGTGCCAGAAGGAGAAGGTGCAGCCACACTGCCTTCTCCAGATGGAGTCCTGCTGACACTGAGCTTCTCCAAACATGGCTCTGGTATGTGGGACCGGGACAATTTCTCCAAACCGTGTTGGGGCACTGGAACTGGGAGACTCCATCCCAGCCCCCAGCCTGCCAATGCCACCAGAAGTCATAGCCTCAACCTGCTTCTGGCGCCATCTTGCCGCATCTAGCAGTGAAGAATCCGAGCCAGCAGGCACCGCAAGCAGTAGTACGCTCCAGACCCCAGACCAGGCCAACAACACTGGATGCCAGACGAAAAAGGTGCAGACATCCTGCCTTCTCCAGATGGAGTCCTGGCGACACTGAGTTTCTACTAACATGGCTCTGGTATGTGGGACTGGGACTATTTCTCCAAACCGTGCAGCCACTTACATGGCCATGCGACCTTTCCTGATATGCAAAAAGCTGCTCAGGAACGGCTCCGCCACCCGAGTCACCTTTATCCCAGAGGCACAGAAAACAATCTCGGAACGCAGTGGCTGCTGGCAGATATACTCCTGACTGTGAACTAAGCTACAGCCCCATGCAGTCCCGGGAAGGAAAGGGTTTTTGTCCTTGAGCCTTTTCCACATTGCAGCAGCATGGCAACCGCCACCTTTCAGAGCCAATTGGACAGAGAGGTAGGAGCTTGCAGTGATGGGACGCATGGGCAATCTCGCCCTGGGGGGGTGCAGAACCAGCCATGCTCCCCACCAAATGAGACCCTAAGAGGCCACCCACGAACAGCTCCTCTGCCCCTGAACAGCCATAATCCCAGAGGCACACAAACCAATCTCAGAATGCTGAGGCTGCTGGCAGAAATACTTCTGGACTTAATTACTAAAATACCAGAATCCCAAAACTGGGCGGCCGCTTTCGCCACCGTGCAACATCATATTCTTTTTGTTATCAGCAATAGAAAACATGATCTAGTGATGCATTTTCAACATGTCTGATTGTTAGGGGGAAAACCCCAAACAATAATATGGATTTTCTGCAATCAAAGTAAAGAAAGAATAAAGTGAAAATCAACTGTTACTCAGGCAGGAGGGGAGTGCAAAGGGTGTATACTGGGTTCTCTTGTTGGAACATATTCATTGGTGTAGGGATCACTGTTTGTTCATTGTATGACTGAGACTTGATCATGAAAGCCCTTTAACTGTTCTCACGGTGATTCAATTAAAAAAAAAGAAAATAAATAAAATTTAAAAAATTTATATTTGGGGCTGGAGTGATAGCACAGTGGGTAGAGAGTTTGCCTTGCACGCCGCCGACCCAGGTTTGATTCCCAAAATCCCATATGATCCCCTGAGCACCACCAGGGGTGATTCCTGAGTACAGAACCAGGAGTAACCCCCGTGATTTGCCAGGTGTGACCCCAAAAAAGCATAATAATAATAATAATAATAATAATAATAATAATAATAATAAATAAATGTCTGGTAATAATATGTCATTCAAGAAGAAATCCTTTTATGGACTGGAGTGATAGTATGATGGGAAATGTGCTTACCTTGCACTCGGCTGACCCAGGTTCAATCCCCGGCACCTCAAAGGGTCACCTGAATCCATCAGAAATTATCCCTGAGTGGAGAGTCAAGAATAAGTCCTGATAACCTCTGCGTGTGACACCCACTGTATCACTGTATCACCGTCATCCAGTTGTTTGTCGATTTACTCGAGTGAGCACCAGTAATGTCTCTATTCCTCTCAGTCCTGAGATTTTAGCAGCCTCTCCTTACTTGTCTTTCCCAATGATTGGAGGCTCTTTCAGGGTCACGGGAATGAGACCTATCATTACTGTTTTTGGCATATCGAATACGCCACATGTAGCTTGCCATGCTCTGCCCATGTGGGTGGGATACTCTCAGTAGCTTGCCGGGCTCTCCGAGAGATATGTATATAACTGTCATACCATTGATCATTGATTTGCTCAAGTGGGCCCAGTAATGTCTCCATTCATCCTAGCCCTGAAATTTTATCAGCCTCTCTTTACTCATCCTTCGCAACGGTGCACATTAGAGGCTCTTCAGGGTCAGGGGAATGAGACCCATCATTGTTATGTGTTTGGCATATGAATACTACACGGGGAGCTTGTGAAGCTATCCCGTGTGGGCAATAAACTCTCGGTAGCTTTCCAGATTCTTGAAGAGGAAGAATTAGGCTATCAGATGTCCAGGAGCTTGGTTTTATAGTCTCTGGATGTTGGCTGTTGATGGGATTACACGGTGCCGGGGGCAGTTTCTAGGTGTGATACCTAGCTACTGGAAAATGGGGAATCTGGCTGGAAGAGGCCCAGTCCCGATCCAAGCAGCCTTGGAGATCTCGGCCCTGGGTTCTGTTTACCTAGGTTCCTCCACCGTTTCCTTCATGCATGAAGCTCGTCTGAACCTATGACACCCAAAACAAAAAAATAAATTTAAATAAAATTATGATTCAATCACCAATCTTTTATTTCTGCTCATTTTAAAATTCAGGGCTAGAGCAATAGCACAGCGGATAGGACACTTGCCTTGCACCTGCTGACCCAGATTCGATTCTTCCATCACTCTCGGAGAGCCTGGCTAGGTACTGAGCGTATCTCGCCCACATGGCAGAGTCAGGCAAGCTACCCGTGGCGTATACATAACTATCACAGGGGAGACCATACTGATGCCTGGTTGAGCAAATCGATGAACAGTGGTGTTGGGGACTGCTCAGGACCCTGAACAAAAGAGGACCCCGAAACCTTTACCCTGGACAAACCGGAAAATTCCATTACCAGCTTTGCTTGACCTGAGGCAAAGGTGCCCTTGTGACAAAGGAAATAGCCAAACTCAAGAGATAAAAGTAGCCCAGGGCAGTTAACTAAGAGACGCCATAAAGCCCTAAAGTAGAATACCTTCCTCTACACTAAATATCTTGTGCATTCCTCCTGCCAGATGCTCCTGCCAGATAAACCCTTGCCTTCCCCTCCCCACTATTTCTCAATCTACTCTTGAAGAATGTTGTAAGCCCACCTAATACACCCCGAACCTTTCCTTATTTGGTCTGAGAAGACACTTCCCTGATGATTGACAACTTATGTACCAACCCCCTGCTAAGAAAAGTATAAAACCAGCGTGGCAGTTAATAAAGTTGCCCTTGATCGGCATGTGTCGTCTTGGGCCCCCTGTTTACTAACCTCACTAGTCTTTTTTTTTTATTATTTTTTTTAATTTTTTTTTATTTTTTTTTCTTTTTTTTTTTTTAAATTTATTTATTTTTAATTAGAGATTCACCGTGAGGGTACAGTTACAGATTTATACATTTTTGTGCTCATACTTCCCTCATACAAAGTTTGGGAACCCATCCCTTCACCAGTGCCCATTCTCCACCACCCGTCAACCCAGTGTCCCTCCCACCCTCCCCAATCCCATCTCCCCCCCACCCCACCCTGCCACTGTGGCAAGGCATTCCCTTCTGTTTTCTCTCTCTAATTAGCTGTTGTGGTTTGCAATAAAGGTGTTGAGTGGCCGCTGTGCTCAGTCTCTAGCCCTCATTCAGCCCGCAACTCCCTTCCCCCACATGGCCTTCGACTACAATGTAGTTGGTGATCGCTTCTCTGAGTTGACCTTTCCCCGGAACGTGAGGCCAGCCTCGAAGCCATGGAGTCAACCTCCTGGTACTTATTTCTACAGTTCTTGGGTGTTAGTCTCCCACTCTGTTATTCTATATACCATAGATGAGTGCAATCTTTCTATGTCTGTCTCTCTCTTTCTGACTCATTTCATTTAGCATGAAACTTTTCATGCCCATCCACTTGACTACAAAATTCTTGACCTCCTTTTTTCTAACAGCTGCATAGTATTCCATTGTATAGATGTACCAAAGTTTCCTCAACCAGTCATCCGTTCTGGGGCATTCGGGTTTTTTCCAGATTCTGGCTATTGTAAACAGTGCTGCGATGAACATACATGTGCAGATGTTGTTTCGATTGTACTTTTTTGCCTCTCTGGGATATATTCCCAGCAGTGGTATTGCTGGGTCAAATGGGAATTCAATATCTAATTTTTTGAGTGTCGTCCAAATTGTTTTCCAGAAGGGCTGAACCAGTCGGCATTCCCACCAGCAGTGAAGAAGGGTCCCTTTCTCCCCACATCCTCTCCAACAGCGGTTGCTTTTGTTCTTTTGGATGTGTGCTAGTCTCTGTGGTGTGAAAACCTCACTAGTCTTATTTCAGATCGGGACCCTCACAGAATCCACCCAATTAGGAGCGCTTTCCACTGTTGTCTCTCTGCGGGCCGGAGAGATCTCTGGGGGAACGCGCACAATGGAATGACAGTGATACAGTGATACAGTGATTTAAATTCAGAAATGTTTATCCTCTGTCATTATATGCATTTGTGCATAGTTCCTTCTGATATCTCAATAATCTCTTATGCCATACTTAATCTTTGAAAGAGGGAACTATGTAGATAGAATTAAATATAATTTTCCTAAGTAATGCCAATCATTAATTATATTCAAAATTTCATATGACTAACAATAATATTGGACTGGAGCGATAGCACAGTGGGTAGTGCATTTGCCTGGCATGCGGCCGACCTGGGTTTGATTCCTCCATCCCTGTCGGAGAGCCCGGCAAGCTACCGAGAGTATCTGGCCCGCCTGGCAGTGACTGGCAAGCTACCCCTGGCGTATTCAATGTGCCAAAAACAGTAATAAGTCTCACAATGTATACGTTACGGTGCCCGCTCAAGCAAATCAATGAACAACAGGACGATAGTGCTACAGTGCTATATAATCTCTCTTAAAATAGACACTTCCTGCTTCCTACAGACCACATCTAACGGAGGAAGGCTGGCATTGGTTAGGGAGCAGACACTGGATTTCATTGTTACTCCAAGGGGCAACACTGCAAAATCAAGTCCACTTTCTTTGAACTTCTTGAATCCCAAGGAATCACAGTCTTCAGAGATTTGAATAACAATAGAATCATTTCTTTAATGAGACACAGTGAGAATTAGGTCCCTGGAGCCCTAACTCAGATGAGGACTGTTTTATATGATACAGTTTCCCCTTTTTGGCTCAACCCATAGCAGAAGAAAGACAGCTGCATCATTCAGAGGCTCATGAGGGTTTCTGCCCACCTGCTCAGCCTGGTGGCAGAGCCGCCATCCATAAAAACTGTCCATGGAAGAAACAAGACAAGAAGCAGTGAACGCAAACTCCTCAGTGATCAGAGAATTCTTGTAAGTGCAAGAGAAAAAAAAAAGAGATCTGGAGAGAGAGAGTCCCCTTGCTATATTGTAAAATTGCTTTTTGAGGATGGATGAAAGCTCCAAAGTATGCTTTCTTCTGATTCGGATAACTTTGACTTGGGAAATGCCTTTAGCATCAACTGTAGCCTACTTCTGCTTTTGCCTTTCAGCACAAATGCAGCCTCTTCCTTTTTTGATCTTTGTTTTGTTGTTCTTTAGGGAATAGGTCCCCACACCTGATTGTGTTCAGAGCTTTCTCCTGGCCCTGATTGTTCTCAGGGATAACTCCTGGTGGGCTTAGGGGACCATGTGTAATGCTAGGGATCAAACCCAGGTCAGCTGCAAACAAGGCAAGCGCCCTACCCACTGCACTATGACTCTTCTCCTGTGCAGCTGTCTTTTGGGTTCTATTTCCCTCCTTTCTAACGTCCACATCTACTTCTGTGACTCTTTCCTGGCACAGCATTTTTCCTCTCTCCTGTACTTAACCGATTCTGTCAATATTTATTCTTTCATACGGCCAAAAATAGTTCTCATAAAATCATTCTTCTTTTTTTTTCTTCCTTTTTTTGGGGGGAGGCACCGCTGATAATACCCAGGTGTTACTCCTGCCTCTGTCCTCAGAAATCTCTCCTGGTGGGGCTCAGCGGACAATACCGGGTGTCGGGGATTGAACCTGGGTTGGTCATGTGCAAGGCAGCCTCCCTTCCTGCTTTACTGTCTCTCCGACCTCTCATGAAATCTGCATTCTGGTTAAAAGAGGGGCTGAGACATGACGCTGTCCCTCTTCAAAGAGTGAATCACTACAACATGGAGAATGCAGCTCCCCAAGGCAGGCAACTCCTTATAGACACAACATGGTCAAAATTGTCGTGTTTCATGGTCAGAGAGACAGACCCAGAGTTAATAAGCACCATGCTCGTGGCTGACCCTGGTTCCATTCTTGGCAACAGCATTTGGTCCCTTAAGGACAGCCAGGATTGATCCCTGAGCTCCAACCAAGGAGTAAGTCCTGAGCACCACCCAGTATGGACTAAGAAATACACATATACATATGTTTTCCAGTTATACTGGGGTGGAGAACTCTACAATAGTGTTTTTCGGGGCTGGAGCGATGGTACAGCGGGTAGGACTTTTGCCTTGCACGCGGCCGACCCGGGTTCGATTCCCAGCATCCCATGTGGTCCCCTGAGCACCGCCAGGGATAATTCCTGAGTGCATAGCCAGGAGTAACCCCTGTGCATCGCCGGGTGTGACCCAAAAAGAGCAAAAAAAAAAAATAGTGTTTTTCAGTCATCAGCTTGTGTTTTTCAGACCAATGTTGGCTTCTAAGCGTAAAAGTGTT
This sequence comes from Sorex araneus, assembly GCF_027595985.1. NCBI lineage: Eukaryota > Metazoa > Chordata > Mammalia > Eulipotyphla > Soricidae > Sorex > Sorex araneus. The sequence continues at coordinate 237,515,086 of NC_073303.1, forward strand.
TTAATCTATTCATCTACAGGAGAGACACACAGAACAGGCAAGATAAGAAAAGATCTGGGGCTGGAGCAATAGCACAGCGGGTAGGGCATTTGCCTTGCACACGTCCGACCCGGGTTGATTCCCAGAATCCCATATGGTCCTCCGAGCACCACCAGGAGTAATTCCTGAGTGCAGAGCCAGGAATAACCCCTGAGCATCGCAGGGTATGACCCAAAAAAGAAAAAAAAGAAAGAAAGAAAAGATCTGGAACAAGAGCTGAAGACATAGCACAGCAGGTTGGGCCATAGTTTTGGATCTGGCTGGACTGGGTTCATTTTCCTGAATCCCATATGATCCCCCCGAGCACCGCCAGGAGTAATTGCTTAGTGCAGAGTCAGGAGTAATCCCTGAGCACCATCGGATATGCCTTAAAAACAAACAAAAAAGGGGCTGGAGAGATAGCACAGCGGGTGGGGCGTTTGCCTTGCACGCAGCCGACCCGGGTTCAGGTCCCAGCATCCCATATGGTCCCCTGAGAATGGCCAGGGGTAATTCCTGAGTGCAGAGCCAGGACTGACCCCTGTGCATCGCCAGGTGTGACCCAAAAACCAAAAAAAAAAAAAACAAACAAACAAAAAAGATAAAAAACACTCTGCAGGACTCAAATCACCAAGTATCCTAGATTTTGCAGCTCTGCTATTTTCATGGTTCTAGAAATTTCATGTACACCAGTCCAGGGTTATTTGATTGCTGTTGTTGTTGCGGTTTTATTTTTTGCTTTTTGGATCACATCCAGCAATTTTCAGAGATTACTCCAGGTTCTACACTCATAAATTACTCCTGATGGTGCTCAGGATACCATATGGGATGCTAGGAATCAAACCCAGGTTGGCTGTGTACAAGGCAAAAGCCTTACCTGCTTTGCTATCGCTCTAGTTCCACTTGAGGAATCTTATGGGATTCCAGAATTTGGACCCGGGTTGGCCACATGAAGGCAAACACCCTACCCACTGTACTATCTCTCCTTTTTTTTGGTACTATCACTTTGGCCCCCAACATAAAGCTTTTTGCTCCTCTCTCCCTTCATATGTCACTCCACAGTCACTCTCTCTGATTCTGCCTCCAGTCCAGGGTTTGAGAAAAAACAATATAGGAGGAGTTTTGTATTGTAGGAAAAAGACATCTATAAGGCTAGTGAGGTGCCTGTGCTTGCAGGGAATCTCCTGACATTACAGATGATGAGAATCATGGGGATGGGGCAGGTCATCAAGGAATAACGAGGAAATCTAAGAGAAAAAATGCACCAGAGGAAAAAATGCAGAAATTTATACTGTGAAGTCTAAAATATCTGCATTCATTTACAGCAGGTTTTCTCAACATTTTCCTGGTGTTTTCATTTGGGGGTTTTGTTGTTATCATGGTTGTTGTTTAGTTTTTGAGCTCTATCCAACTGGGCTTCTTCCTGGCTCTGGGCTTAGGGATCAGTCCTGGCAGTGCTGAGGGTGAGGATGGATTCTAGAAAACCTAGATTGGTTGCATACAAGGATTCAAGGCAAGTGCCTTATCCACTGTATTATTTCTCCAGCTCCTTCAAATTTCTTCTGAGTGGATTCCTTCCCTGTGCTCCCCCATCTTATTTGCTGACCCCCTAGCTATGTGCCTTCAACCACCATTGATATATAATTTTTACTTTTGACCCTCTTTGAAATATCCTGGGCACCCACAGAAGTTCATATTGCCCCAGTTGAGAAGTGCTGATTTGTAGGCTAAGTATGAACCATTTAATTTATGTAATCAGGAGTAGTAATGTTGGGTAATATAAATCTATTTTTGGGGGGCTGGAGCGATAGCACAGCGGGTAGGGCGTTTGCCTTGCACGCGGCCGACCTGGGTTCGATTCCCAGCATTCCATACGATCTCCTGAGCACCGCCAGGGTTGATTCCTGAGTGCATGAGCCAAGAGTGACCCTGTGCATCGCCAGGTGTGACCCAAAAAGCAAAAATAAATAAATAAATAAATCTATTTTTTGTTTGCTTGTTTTTTTGGGGGGGAGTGTTTGTTTCGAGGGGTGGAGTGATAGCACGGCAGGTAGGGTGTTCGCCTTGCACGCGGCTGACCTGGGTTCGATTCCTCCGCCCCTCTCGGAGAGCCTGGCAAGCTACCGAGAGTACCTCGCCCGCACGGTAGAGCCTGTCAAGCTACCCGTGGCGTATCCGATATGCCAAAAACAGTAATAAGTTTCACATGGAGACGTTACTGGTGTCTGCTCGAGCAAATCAATGTGCAACGGGATGACAGTGATACAGTGATATACAAAGTTATTTTACTTTGGGCTGGAGTGATAGCACAGCGATAGGACATTTGCCTTGCACTCAGCCGACCCGGGTTCAATTCTTCCGCCCCTCTCGGAGAGCCCAGCAAGGTACCAAGAGCATCTGACCCCCATGGCAGAGCCTGACAAGCTAACCATGGTGTATTCGATATTGCAAAAACAGTAATGAGTCTCAAAATGGAGATGTTACTGGTGCCCACTCGAGCAAATCAATGAGCAGCGGGATGACAGTGACAGTGACATTTTTTGGGGGGGATTCCATACCCAGCAGTGCTCAGGGGTTCCTCCTGGCTCTGCACTTAGGAATCACTCTTGGTAGTGCTCAGAAGACCCTATGGGATGCTGGGGATAGAACCTGGGTTGGCCACATGCAAGACAAATATCCCCTCCCCAACTGTACTGTTGCTCTATTTCTTTGCATCTCTCCTCTTGCCACTTTCCAGACCATGACACCTGAGATATGGAGCTAGAAAATAACACCCAGTTCTCAGAATTCATCCTCCTGGGACTTTCAGATGAACCAGAGGTGCAACCCATTCTGTTCGGAATTTTCCTCTCCATGTACTTGGTCACAGTCTTGGAGAACCTCTCATTATACTGGCCACCATCTCCGACCCCCATCTCCACACACCCATGTATTTCTTCCTCTCCAATCTGTCCTTTTCGGACATTTGCTTCACCTCCACCACCATCCCCAGGATGCTGGCCAACATCCACCTGCAGAGCCAAGCCATCAGCTATGCCTCCTGCCTCACCCAGATGTACTTCTTCATCCTTTTTGCAGAACTGGACGTCTTCCTCCTGTCCGTGATGGCCTATGACCGCTTTGTAGCCATCTGCCACCCACTGCATTACACAGCCATCATGCATCCCCTCCTCTGTGGCCTCCTCTTGCTCCTCTCCTGGATCCTGAGTGTCCTGGACTCCATGACCCGGGGTCTCCTGGTGCTGCGATTGTCCCTCTGTGCCCGTGTGATGATCCCGCACTTCTTCTGTGAAATCAACCAAGTCCTTCAACTGGCCTGTTCTGACAACCTCCTCAATATGATTGAGATGTACTTCGCCACGGTGCTCATCGGCATTGTCCCCCTCTCGGGCATTGCTTTTTCCTACTCTCAGATTGTCTCTTCCATCTTGTGGATGACATCCGCCCGGGGGAGGTACAAAGCATTTTCTACCTGCGGGTCCCACCTCTCCGTGGTCTCCCTGTTTTATGGGACGAGTCTGGTGGTGTACCTCAGCTCTGCTGTCACCCAAAACAACAGGGCCAGTGCCATTGCTTCGGTGATGTACACAGTGGTCACCCCCATGCTGAACCCCTTCATCTACAGCCTCAGGAACAAAGACATCAAGGCAGCCCTGAGAAGTCTTGTGAGCAAAGCATTTTTCAAGCTATTTGCCTTGGGGTGAGTGAGGGGCATAAGGATGGTCGAGCAAGACATTGGCAGGAAGGAACCCTCACTTTGGATGACACCTAATTGCGTTTTCTCCCCCCTGCCGCTCTTTCCCTGCTCTCTTGATGATGATGATGATAGGGATGCAGCAATGACTCAGGGTTGGACAATTTAGTGGGGGCTGGCACAGTGTGGTATTAACGGGGGGGGGGGTTTCACTCTCGGTTGTTAGATGGCACACATATGGGGCTGGACGGCAGGGTCCTGGCCTTACACGAGGCTGACCCAGGTTCAATCCCAAACATGGGGTATGTGGTTACTTCCCAATTGCACGGCCAGCAATGATCCCTGAACATAAAACCAGGAGTCAGCCCTTAGCATCACCAGGTGCGGTCCCCAAACAAAAACAAAAGAAAAAAATATAGGGGGCATATGTGATTTTGGCTGTGGCTTAGGGATCACAAATGGTAGTGCCACTGAAAGGGGGTACACATGCTGAGTGATAGCACAGAAGGTAGGGCGTTTGCCTTACACGCGACCGACCCAGGTTTGATTCATATGTTCCTTTATAAAGGGCCCCCAGACATATTTGCCAACTACCCTTTTACATAAAATTAAATAAATAAATCACTCAACATCATCCTGAAAACTGCTTTCTTGTTATTTTTTTTTGCAGGGGGGGGTCACACCTGGATGCTCAGGGATTCCTCCTGGATCCTCACTCAGGGATCACTTATGGCAGGGCTAAAGGACCATATGGGATGCCAGGGTTGAACCTGGGTTGTTTTGCATAAGAGGCAAGTGTTTTCCCCACTATGCTATTGCTTCAGCCCTGAAATCTATCTACTTTTAGTATAAAGAAGCATCTCCCCTGCCCTCACTTGCTCCCAAGCCTACTACTGCCTCTTGGTTAGTTTTAGTGTCCCCTGATGGGGGATAAGTGAGCGATGTGTTTGATTCCCAGCATCCCATATGGTCCCCCGAACACCGCCAGGAGTAATTCCTGAGTGCATGAGCCAGAAGTATCCCCTGTGCATCGCCTGGTTGACCCCTCCACCAAAAAAAAAAAAAAAAATCAGAGCAAATGGGCACTGGTGGAGGGATGGGTACTTGAACATTGTTTGATTGAAATGTAATCACGATTATATTTGTAAATACAAAAGTACTTACAATTTGTATGTCTATAACTGTATCTCATGATGATTCATTAAAATAAGAAAATTTAAAGACATCATAACATTAAGCTTGAATCCTATGAATAAAGTGATTCAATGGGATAATATTGGCATCACACAAAAGAAAAAATTAAGAGTGAAGAATCCAGGCTGGCCGGTACCGCAAACTGGAGAATGCTCCGGATCCCAGACTGGGCCAAAAACACTGGGGTGCCAGATGGAGACGGTGCAGCCACCCCGCCATCTCTAGATGGAGTCCTGGCAACACTGAGCTTCTACTAACATGGCTCCGGTATGTGGGACTGGGACAATTTCTCCAAACCGTGTGGGGGCACTGGAACTGGGAGGCTCCATCCCAGACTCCAGCCTGCCCCTACCGCCGGAAGTCACACCCTCGACCCGCCTCCGGCACCATCTAGCTGCACCTAGCAGTGAAGAATCCAGCCAGCCGACATCGAAAGCCGGAGAGCTCCAGACCCCAGAACAGGCTAAGAACGCCGGGGTGCCAGATGATGAAGGTGCAGCCATCCAGCCTTTTCCAGATGGAGTGCCAGTGACACTGAGCTTCTACTAAAATGGCTTCGGTATGTAGGACTGGAACTATTTCTCCAAACCGAGCAGCTGCTTATGTGGCTGTGCGAACTTTTCTGATATGCAAAAAGCCGCTCACAAATGGCTTCACCACTTCTGAGTCACCTTTATCCCAGAGGGAGAGAGAGAAAAAAAGGGAACGCCTTTCCACAGAGGCAGGGTGGGGTGGGGGGATGTTGTGGGGGTGGGTGGGAGAGATGCTGGACCATTGGTGGTGTAAAATGGGCACTGGTGGAGGGATGGGTACTTGATCATTGTATGACTGAAATGCAAGCACGAAAGTCTATAACTGTACCTCACAGTGATTCACTAATAAAAAAAAAAATTGGGAGGTAACCACATACCCCATCTACTTTCCAGCCACTCAGTGAGCCTATCATTAAACAGACCAGCTGTCACAAGGGCAAGTCCAAGCCAGGGGTCCAACCAGCCATCTCGCTAAGATGACAGTTTTCACCCAATTTCCACTTTCTCATCTTCCGCCTGAAATGTGGCCTGCTTTACGACCAACTGTGGTTTTGATTTTTATTAAGCTATGATTTGTTAGTCTCAGTGTTGGGAATTTTCATGTGCCAGTTCATTTTTTAAAAAAAATTTTTATTATATCACCATGTGGAAAGTTACAAAGTTTTCAGGTTTATGTCTCAGTTATACAATATTCAAACACCATCCCTTCACCAGTGCCCATATTCCACCACCAAAACCCCCAGTATACCCCCCGCCCCCGCCCCCCACCCTCAACTGTATAACTGATGAATTTCACTTCATTTTCTCTTTACCTTGATTACGTTCCATATTGCAAAACAAAACTCACTATTGTTGTTGGAGTTTCCCCCCAAGAAAGACAGCCCTACTGAGGAAGTATTTAAAAATTGGTTTTCCATTAAAAGATTGTACATTTTCAGTTTTTAGAGAAGGTCGCGTGGCCGCTAATGCGGCAGCGCGGTTCGGATGTGTTCCAGTCCTGCAACCCGGAACTGTTTTAGCTGCTGCTCAGTGTCGCCAGGGCTCCATCTGGAGAAAGTGTACCAGCTATAATTCCTCCGTCTGGATCCCCGGTGTTGTTGGCCCGGATTTGGGTCCGGAGCATTGCTCTGGCCGCGTTGTTCACCAGACTGCCTGGCCTCTTCTCTGTTGAAGGTGGCAAGATGGCGCCGTGGGTGGGTCGAGGGCGTGACTTCCGGCGGCCGGGGCCATTTGGAGTTTGGGCTGGTGCCGCCCCACTCCAGTGCCCCCCCCCCCCCCCCGCGGCTCGGATGTGTTCCAGTCCTGCAACCCGGAGCCGTTTTAGCAGCTGCTCAGTGTCACCAGGGCTCCATCTTGTGCCAGTTCATTTTTTAAAAAATTTTGTTTTGGGGTGGGAGTGGGGTATTACCCAGCAGTGCTCATGCAGTCGACCTGAGTTTGATCCCCAGCATCCCATATGGTCCCCAGAGAACCAACAGGAGTGATTCCTGAGTATAGAGCCAGGAGTTAACCCTGAGTATTACCAGGTGAGTGTGTGTCCCGCAAAAAAAAAATTTATGTATATATATATATATATATATGTGTGTGTGTGTGTGTGTGTGTGTGTGTAGAGAAAGAGAGAGAGAGAGAGAGAGAGAGTTTTCTAGTCATTCAAGCAACAATTATATTTTATTTGACTTAGCAGGTGCCAGATAATTCAGATCTATAGGAGGAAACAAAACAAGAGTTCATGGTTAAAGGCTGAAAACATGGCCAAGTTTGCCTGCATGACAACCTGGTCTCCTGGGAGACAGAAGAGCTGCAGGAATTTTTTCCTTGTCTGGCCAGGCCAGTGTCCCCTGGGACAATCCTACACCAGGAGTTGGCATGGAAAAGGAGAAATATGATAATGAGCAGGATGAGAAGCTGTAAATGCCTCCTCCTGTCTGTTCTCTGTGTGTGTGTGAGACCGTTGGATGGACAGGACCTGTGGGTCTTTTTTTTTAATGTGTGTTTTCTTTCCATTTTTTTAAACTTCTTTCTGTCTTCAAGTGTTCTACTGTCTGACATAAAATTCAGATATCCACCTGGATCCTCAATCCCAGAGATCCTAGCTAGGTGAGACAAAAAATGAGAGGGTTGGAGAGCATATGGGGTCAAGAATAGTCTTTGGGAGTTGGGGAGGTGTTGCAGAGGGAGTAGAGTGGTTGAGGCACTAGACTTGCACACAGCAGACCTGGGTTCAATCCCCGGCATCCCATAGAATCCCCCAAGCAGTGCCAGGAGTGATTCCTAAGTAACAGAGCCAGGCATAACCCCCAAGCATTGTTGGGTGTGCCCCTGCAAAAAAAATAGAATAGTCTTTTTAAATTTTATATTTTGGGTCATATGTTGACAATAGTATTAACACTTATGGGATTGGTATACACACCACACCTCACCAACACCGAAGTATGCAAGACCTTCCATCAGTGTATGTTACTTAACGTCCTCCTCATAATTTCCCCCCACCTATTCCCCAGTCCTTACTTGGCATTCTCCATTCTGTAAACCTGCACCAACGGTTTGCTTTCCTTTGATACTCTCCGTTTCCTTGTCTTATTACTCTATCAATCACAGAGTAAGAAGACCTAGTACTTGTCTTTCTCCCTCTGACTTATTTCACTTCTCACGAGACCTATCTGTTCCATCCAAGGGACAGTGAGTGAACTTTATGATTTCATCTTTTCTTCCAGAACACCATCTCCCTGAAACTCTGTTGTTGCTACTTGGATTGTCAATTGCAGTGCTGAAATGAAAAATGGAAAGAGGGTCAGGGAGATAATACAGAAGGTAAGATACTAGCTTTTCTTTGTTTGTTTGTTTGTTTTAATAGAAGCTCTGTGAGATACAGTTACAAAGCTGCTCATGATCAGTTTTCAGTCAAATAAAGTTCCAACACCCATCCCTTCACCCTCACCAGTGTACATTTCTCACCACCAATGTCCCCAGTTTCCTCCTGCCATGCCCCTCCCAGTCTGCCTTTATGGTAGGCACTTTTATTTTCTCTGTCTCTGTCTTTGTCTTTGTCTCTCTGTCTCTCTGTCTCTCTCTCCTTTAGGCATTATGGCTTGCAATACAGATACTGAGAGGTTATTATGTTTGTTCCTTTACCTACTTTTAGCACACAGTTCTTATCCAGAGTGATCATTTCCAACTATCATTGTCATAATGATTCCTTATCTATTTCAGCTATAAGGCACTACTTTGCCTCCTACCAACTCCAGTTAAAATCACTGACACCACAGATGGTCCTCCAAGCACAGCCAGGGGTCACATCTGAGCAAGAAGTAACCTGTGAGCACAGGTCCATGTGACTTATCTCCAAATGAAAAAAAAAGTCTACTAATAGTTTATTTACTTTTCAAGAGATTTCTATGTATGTTTGCCTCGTTGAAAAATCAAGGTATGGGGCTGGAGTGATAGCACAGAGGATAGCGCATTTGCCTTGCACCCGACGAACCCAGGTTCGATTCTCAGCATCCCATATGGTCCCCTGAAGAAAGAAAAGAAAAATCAAGGCATTGTTCTACCCCTTTGTCCACTATACTTTCTGGTCCAAAACATTTATCTCTGATGCTAAAAAGAAAAATGAGGGGCCAGAGAGATAGTACTGTGGGTAGGGTGCTTGCCTGGCACATGGCTAACCAAGATTTGATTCCCAGAATTCCATAGGTTCTCTGAGCCCCAGGAGCAATTACTGAGCACAGAGCCAGGAGTAACCCATGAGCATTGCCAAGTATGGCTCCAAAACAAAGAATATATATATATACATATATATACATATATATATATTAAAAGAAATGAGTATTGTGTGCTACACCATTGTTTTCATTGTTGACACATATATGTACAGTTGGAGTTAAGAATGAGAGTTTAGATATTTTTCTATTAAAAGTCAAACCTATTCAATGAGTTTTGTATAAACGGGGTTAAGGAAATAGCATATTAGTCTTGAAGAATAGGCACTGAACTCAGACTCGTAAAATTCTGTTATACAGTTTGCTTATGAACAGAGAAAAACAATCATATCGAGGAATTGCTTGTTTGCAGATATTATTTGGCAAACAATATTAAGAGACAACACACAGAACCTTTCTTTACTCTGATGATTCACATATAAAAACTTCTCCAGCTAAAAAATGAAGATATTACTTGGCAGACAACATTATGAGGCAAGATACAGTATTTTCCTTTAGTCTGATGATTCACATGTAAAACCTATTTTCTAGTTTCTATATCTATATCTATATCTATTTTCTATATCTGTCCCTCTTCTGACTCATTTCACTCAGCATGATACTCTCCAAGTCTATTATGAACAATTTTGTACTGCTCAATGTCACTATGATTCAATTAAAAATTTGGAAAAAAATTTTAACTAAATGAGAGAGTAAAAAGGGAAAAGAGAGAAAAATCAAAATAGAAAAAAGATAGAAGAGAGAAAATGGGGAAGAAAAGAATAAGAAAAAAGAGGGGAAAAGGGAAGGGGATAAAAAGAGAAGCGAAAAAGAAGAGAGAGAAAAAAGAAAATGGAGGAAAGTGAAAGAAAAAAGAGGGAAATAGAAAATTAAAATAAATAAATAAGAAAGATGATAAAAAATCATCAATTATTTCACAGTGTCGGTCTATCTTTAATGGTTAGAGAGTCTCTTGCATTCTTTATCACAAATTGTCTGAGAAAGACTGGGTCCAAGGTTGCTGGGAAATGTACACTGGTGGAGGGATGGGTGTTGGAATACTGTATGACTGTATCATGAACAGCTTTGTTCTTAAAAGTATACAAAAACAAAATTTTAAAAATTTTAAAAATTAAATAAAACAATAAAAATGTCATTAAAAAGGCTGAGTCCAAGGAACTCCCTGACTCCTTTTCCTTAGATTCTTCTTTTATTCTATTTAGTTCTTGAAGCTACCTTCCCTCACTTTGGTGGTTTTCTTGTAGGCATCTTTTCCATGTGAATCTCTAGGGGGATTTACCAGTGCTTATGTATTTTGATTGGACATGTATTAGCCTATTCAAGTGGGTTCTTCTTCACCCTGTTCATTCTGTTCTTAAATTATTGAGTTGCCATAATAATGTCTATCTAACATGGAATTATGATTTAGATAATTCTTCTGCTTCTGCCACTCTTTTGAGTGTCTTCTTTTATTTTATTTTATGCTTAAGATTTGTACATTTAACACTGAATCAGTGGTTTATTTAAAAGTCATAAAAATACTGAGTTTTTTAAAAAATTATTTTATTGAATCACTGTGAGATAATTACAAGCTTTCATGTTTGGGTTACAATCTCACAATGATCAAATACCCATCCCTCCACCAGTGCACATTCCCCACCACCAATATTCCGGGTATATCCCCCCTTTTCCACCCTCCCCCTGCCTCCATGACAGGCAATATTCCCCATACTCTCTCTCTACTTTTGGGCATTATGGCTTGCAACACAGACACTTAGAGGTCATCATGTTAGGTCCATTATCTACTTTTGGCACTTATCTCCCATCCCAACTGGTTCCTCCAGCCATCATTTTCTTAGTGATCCCTTCTCTATTCCATCTGCCTTCTCCCTCCACTCATGAAACAGTCGTCCAGCTATGGGGTTATCCCCCTGACCCTTGTATTCACTGTCCTTGGGCGTCAGCATCATGTGATGTTATTCTATACTCCACACATGAGTGCAGTCCTTCTATGTCTGTTTCTCTCTTTCTGACTCATTTCACTTAGCATGATGCTCTCCATGTCTATTCATTTATAAGCAAATTTCATAACTTCATCTCTCCTAACAGCTGCATAGTATTCCATTGTGTAGATGTACCAAAGTTTCTTTAACCTGTCATCTGTTTTAGGGCACTTGGGTTGTTTTCAGATTTTGGCTATTGTGAACAATGCTGCAATGAATATATAGGTACAGAAGTAATTTCTACTGTGCTTTTTTGCATCCTCGGTATATATTCCCAGAAGTGATATTGCAGGGTCATATGGAAGTTCAATTTCTAGTTTTTGAAACCTGTCCATATTGTTTTCCTGAAAGGCTGGACCAGTCGACATTCCCACCAACAGTGGAAGAGTGTCCCTTTTCCCCCATATCCATGCCAGCACTGGTTGCTTTTGTTCTTTTGAATGTGTGCCAGTCTCGTGGTGTGAGATGATATCTCATTGTTGTTTGATTTGCATCTCCCTGATGACTAATGATGTAGAGCATTTTTTCATGTGCCTTTTGGCCATTTGTATTTCTTTTTTGAGGAAATTTCTGTTCACTTCTTCTCCCCATTTTTTGATGGGTTTGGAGGTCTCTTCCTTACACAATTCTACTAGTGTCTTGTATATTCTGGATATTAATCCCTTATCAGATGGATATTGGGTAAATATTCTTTCCCATTCTGTGGCCTCTTTCTGTATTTTGGTCATTGTTTCTTTTGAAGTGCAGAAACTTCTTAGTTTGATGTAGTCCCATTTGTTTATGTTTGCTTCCACTTGCATGGTCAGTGCTGTTTCGTCCTTAAAGATGCTTTTAGCTTCAATGTCATGGAGAGTTCTGCCTACATTTTTTTCTATATACCTTACATATTCATGTCTGATATTGAGGTCTTTAATCCACTTTGATCTGACTTTTGTGCCTGGCATTAGACAGAGGTCAAAGTTCATTTTTTTGCAGGTAGCTATCCAGTTTTCCCAGTACCACTTGTTGAAGAGGTTTTCCTTGTTCCACTTCACATTTCTTGCTCCTTTGCCAAAGATTAAGTGGCCATATATTTGGAGGTCTATGACAGGATATTCAACTCTGTTCCATTGGTCTGCAGGTCTGTTTTTATCCCAATATCATGCTGTTTTAATTACTACTGCTTTGTAGTAGAATTTGAAGTTGGGGAAGGTGATGCCACCCATCTTCTTTTTCCCAAGGATTGCTTTAGCTATTCGTGGGGGTTTATTGTTCCATATGAATTTCAGGAGTGTCTTGTCTATTTCTTTGAAAAATGTCATGGGTATCCTGATAGGGACTGCATTAAATTTGTATAGTGCTTTGGGCAGTATTGCCATTTTGGTAATGTTAATTCTCCCTATTCACGAGCAGGGGATGTGTTTCCATTTCCTTGTGTCCTCTTTTATTTCTTGAAGTAGTGTTTGTAATTTTCCTTGTATAGGTCCTTCACCTCTTTGGTTATGCTGATTCCAAGGTACTTGATTTTCTGAGGTACTATTGTGAACCGGATTGTTTTTTAATGTCTCTTTCTTCTCTTTCATTATTTGTATATAAGAAAGCCATGGACTTTTGGGTGTTGATTTTGTAGCCTGCCACTTTACTATATCGACCTATTGTTTCTAGGACCTTTTCTGTAGAGTCTTTAGGGTTTTCCAAGTATAGTATCATATCGTCTGCAAATAGTGATAACTTGACCTCTTCCTTTCCTATATGTATGCCCTTGATGTCTTTTTCTTGTCTAACTGCTATGGCCAGGACTTCCAGTACTATATTGAATAGGAGTGGCGAAAACGGGCAACCTTGCCTTGTGCGGAATCTTACAGGGAAGGCTTTTAGTTTTTCCCCATTGAGAATGATACTTGCCATGGGCTTTTGGTAGATGGCTTTGACTATATTAAGAAAAGTTCCTTCAATGCCCATTTTGCTGAGAGTTTTCATCATAAATGGGTGCTGAATCTTGTCAAATGCTATCTCTGCATCTATTGATATGATCATATGGTTTTTATTATTTCTTTTATTGATATGATGAATTATGTTGATTGGCTCGCTGTTAAACCATCCTTGCACTCCTGGGATGAATCCTACTTGGCCACGGTGTATGATCTTTTTGTTGAGTAGTTGGATTCTATTTGCTAATATTTTGTTGAGGACCTTTGCGTCTGTGTTCATCAGGGATATCGGTCTGTAATTCTCTTTTTTTTGTGGGAAAATACTGACCTATAACCTTTATATAAGCTATTTTATAGTCTGGGTTGGAGCGATAGTGCAGTGGGTAGGGCGTTCACCTTGCATTGGATTCCTCCACCCCTCACGGAGAGCCCGGCAAGCTACTAAGAGTATCTCACCTGCATAGCAGAGCCTGGCAAGCTACCAGTGGCATATTCAATATGCCAAAAACAGTAACAACAAGCCTCACAATGGAGATGTTACTGGTGCCCACTCAAGCAAATCAATAAGCAATGGGATGACAGTGACAGTAATTTTATAGTCTAACACATTTGTTTGTTTTCCTTCTATATTGTTTCATACCAGTACTTTGAAACCACAACCTTTAATATAACTTCATCTTCAATCAATATTGATGGGGCTTAGGAGCCACACCCAAGAATGCTCAGGAGATGTTGGGGGAAGAGGGATAACTTGGTGTTAGGATCAAAATAGGAGCTCTCTACACACAAACATGTGTTCCAACCTTTCCAGCTGACACCCTATTCCCACCAATATTTACTGAAGCTTTTTTGTTTGTTTGCTTGGTTTGGGAACCACCTACCAGAGATGCTCAGAGGTTATTCCTCACTCTGCATTTAGGAATTACTTTTGGCTATGCGCAGGAGACCATATGAGGTGCTGAGGATCAAATGCAGGTCAACTTCATGCAAGGCAAGTGCCTTACTATGCTACTTCTCTGGAAAAAACACCAAAAATTTAAAAATATATACATTCTTACAGCGGCGGGCAGGGCGGGCCGGGTGAGGATGGCGCTGTCCGCGCTGCGCTGCTGCTGCTGTACATTGCCGGCAACGTGGTGGTCTTACAAAACCCCGACGTTGGTGAACCCACAGAATTCAGAGCAGCCAACTGGTGATCAGTATAAATTGCCAGGCTATCCCAGGGACTTTAACCCTGTCTGTGGAAGTGACATGACCACTTACCCTAATTAGTGCACTCTGTGCATGAAAATCAGGGAAGTTGCTCACAATATTAACATAATCCGCAGCGGGCCGTGCTGATGAAGCAGTCTATGGATGACACGAGAAACCACCGTTGGCTGCGGGCCAGAAGAACTTCATTCCCTTCCCTTTATTCTTTTGCTGCTTTCTTTTGCATGAGAGTTCTTAACCCACATTTTCTGAGAGGAGGTGTGGAGACAACCATGTGTAGTGACGCAGAATTAAACAGAAAACAAAACAAAACAAAACAAACCCCCAACCCCCCCAAAAAAAACAACCAAAACCCATAAAACCCTTTGCTTCTTGGTAGTGTTTGACCCTTGAGGTAGGTGCATTGCCCATATGACCCGGGATTGCTTTACTTAATTGCAATAAAGTCAGTATTACGTTAAAAAAGTATATATATGTATATATATATATATATATATATACACACACATTCCTTTTTTTTTCAGTATTCCAGTCACATTTTTAAAAAAAATTTTATTATATCACCATGTGGAAAGTTACAAAGTTTCCAGGTTTATGTCTCAGTTATACAATATTCAAACACCATCCCTTCACCAGTGCCCATATTCCACCACCAAAATCCCCAGTATACCCCCCTGTCCCCGCCCCCCACCCCCAACTGTATAACTGATGAATTTCACTTCATTTTCTCTTTACCTTGATTATGTTCCATATTGCAAAACAAAACTCACTATTGTTGTTGGAGTTTCCCCCCGAGAAAGACAGCCCTACTGAGGAAGCATTTGATAATTGGTTTTCCATTAGAAGATTGTATGTTTTCAGTTTTTAGAAAAGGTCGCAAGGCCGAGTTAGCAGCCGCGCAGTTTGGATGTGTTCCATTCCCGCAACCCGGAGCCGTTTTAGTTGCTGCTCAGTGTCGCCAGGGCTCCATCTGGAGAAGGTGTACCAGCTATACCTCCTCCGTCTGGATCCCCGGTGTTGTTGGCCCGGATTTGGGTCCGGAGCATAGCTCCGGCCGTGTTGCTACCAGACTGCCTGGCCTCTTCTCTGTTGAATGTGGCAAGATGGCGCCGAGGGTGGGTCGAGGGCGTGACTTCCGGCGGCCGGGGCCATTTGGAGTTTGGGCTGGCGCCGCCCTATATACACATTCTTTTTTTTTTAAAAAAAAACGTTTTTATTTTATTTATTTATTTATTTATTTATTTGCTTTTTGGGTCACACCCGGCGATGCACAGGGGTTACTCCTGGCTTTACACTCAGGAATCACCCTTGGCGGTGCTCAGGAGACCATATGGGATGCTGGGAATCGAACCCGGGTCGGCCGAGTGCAAGGCAAACGCCCTACCCGCTGTGCTATCACTCCAGCCCCTATATACACATTCTTGACCTCTGTCGACAATCAAGAATCAGGGACGCTGTCTTGTTACCTAAGGCGTCAAAAATCAGATGGGCTGGACACGTAATGCGATTCAGAGACAACCGCTGGACTAGAGCTGTTACCTACTGGATTCCACGGGACGTCAAAAGACCACGTGACCGCCACCTATGAGATGGTCAGATTTCTTCTGAATGAACGTTTTGAGGCTCTTCATGTTCCTGGAGTGAGCAGATACCACTGGGCTACACTAGCACGCAACAGGGATGAATGGAGATATTTCTGGCGCCCGCTCGAGCAAATTGAAGATCAACGGGATAAGTGATACAAGTGATACATTCTTGAACATGCTGTTCACTGTATTTGTTTAATTTAATTGTTGGTATAGATTAAGTAATATACTTACAATAGTGTTTAATTTATGGTTCAACTATAAACATAAAATAGCTGATAAAATATTTAGAAAATGGAGCTGGAGCAATAGCACAGTGGGGATGGTGCTGGCCTTGCTTCTGACCAACGTGGGTTTGACACGCCCCCAGCATCCCATAGGGCCTCCGAGAACCACCAGGAGTAATTTCTGGGTGCAAAGCCAGAAGTAAGCCCTGAGCACTACCAGTCATGACACCAAACCAACTATATAACTACATAAATATAAACATTATAAATAATTTCCTATTTTTTTTCTTTTTGGGTCACACCTGACTATGCACAGGACTTTCTCCTGGCTTTGCACTCAGTAATTCCCCCTGGCAGTGCTCAGGGGACCATATAGAATGCTGGGAATCGAACCCAAGTTAGTAGCGTGCAAGGCAAACGCCCTACGCGCTGTGCTATAGCTCCAGCCCCGATAAATAATTTCCTAAATATAAATACTGTAGCACTGTACACTTTCATCCCATTGTTCATCGATTTGCTCAAGCGGGCACCAATAATGTCTATTTTATAAATATTTATATAAATATAAATTAATCACTATCCTTATGTTACATCTAACCCCATCTTCATTTTCTACATACCTGTCCCCCACAGTTTATTAATTAACAGTTAATTTAATGGTTTGGTTGTAAAGAGTTACTAACCCAGAAGTTACACAAAAGCATTGGTGGAAAATCTTGAGCTCTTTGGTGGTGGGTAAATTACAGAATTTAAGCTAAGTGAGTAATGCCCATTAGTCAAGCAAAGGTCCTTCATTCTATTTTCTTGCTTTCTTAGTGACAAATTCTTGCCCCATGGAGGCAGAAAATGAGACACACATTTCAGAATTTCTGTTGCTGGGATTGTCAAGGAAGCCAGAATTACAGTCGCTCATCTATGGAGTTTTCCTGTCCATGTACCTGGTCACAGTCTTGGGGAACCTGCTCATCATCCTGGCCACCATCACCGACCCCCACCTCCACACCCCCATGTACTTCTTCCTTTCCAATCTGTCCTTGGTGGACATCTGCTTCACCTCCAGCACTGTCCCCAAGATGCTGGTGAACTTCCAGGCACACAGCACCGTCATTAGCTACGAAGGCTGCATCCTGCAGATCTATTTTGTTTTATTCTTTGCTGTGTTGGATGACTTCCTCCTGAGCGTCATGGCATACGACCGCTTCGTGGCCATCTGCCACCCCCTGCACTACATGGTCATCATGAACCCCCGGCTCTGTGCTCTGCTGGTCTTGGTCTCCTGGACCTTGAGTGGCCTGCACTCCTTGTTACAAAGCTTAATGACACTGAGGCTGTCCTTCTGCGCAGACTTGGAAATCCCCCATTTCTTCTGTGAACTCAACGAAGTGCTCCAAATTGCCTGCTCGGACACCTTCGTCAATGACCTGGTGATGCAGTCTGCGGCGATCCTGCTGACCATCGGTCCTCTCTCTGGCATCATTTACTCTTACTCTAAGATTGTCTCCTCCATCCTTCGCATCTCCTCGGCTCGGGGCAAGTATAAAGCCTTTTCCACCTGTGCCTCTCACCTCTCCGTGGTCTCCTTGTTCTATGGCACGGCCGTGGGTGTGTACCTGAGTGCTCCTTCTCCCCACAGCTCACACTCAATCACAACTGCCTCGGTGATGTACACAGTGGTCACCCCCATGCTGAACCCCTTCATCTACAGCCTCAGGAACAAGGACATCAAGGGAGCTCTCAAAAGGCTGTTATTGATGTCTACTCTCAAAGGATCAATCGACCATGGCTGAGGACATGACCAAAGCCAGAAAACCCGATGCTCTAATTCTTGGCTTGGATTGCTCAAATAGAACTTTCTTCTTCTTTACACATCTTGGTGTTTTGCCTGATTTCTACTTCCTCTATAACTGAAGTCATGAGCTGGATTAAATGTTCAGCTTTGAGTATCAACAACAGTTGGTTTCCTTAGGATTATCCTTCACTCCCCAAATTCAAACTCAAGCTCCGACCTTAAACACACAGGCATTGCCTTTGATTTCGACAGCTGAGCTTCTTAATAGTAATTTTTTTCAACCAGAGAAAAAGTACAGCACCTTGCATGCAGCCAACCCAGGTTCAATCCTGGGCACCCCATAGGGTTCCCCCAAGTCCCTCCAGGAGTGATTCCTGAGTGCAGAGCCAGGAGTAACCGCTGAGCATTGTGGGTGTGACAAAAAAAATATTTTTTTTCAGACTGAAGAAATAGCATAGTGGTTAGAGTGTTTGCCTTGCCAATGGCTGACCTAGGTTCAATCACCAGAACAGCATAGGGTCCCCTGAGCCCCACCAGGAGTGATCCTTGAGCACAGAGTCATGAGGAAGTCCAGAGAACTGCTGAGTGTGGTCCACACTTCCACCCAAAACAATAATTTCTTTTCTAATGACAGAAATCCTTAGTCACTGTTGTTTGTTTTTTGCTACATAAATATGCCTCTGTGTCATTTCTATGGAATCACACTTGGTCACAAGCGATTTCAATGATGTGCTAGCAATGGTGATATTGTATGTGGCAGTTAGTGCCTCTCTGTTGTGAATATTATCAGATTATTTATGTTTATTGGATAAAAAAGAATGACTATCAAAAGTGAGTTGCCTTCATTAAAATCCACTATGCTTATATCCATAATATGACTTCTTCCTCTTTTTTCCAGTTGCAAAAATCTCCCTTTTGGTCTTCAGAATGGTCAAGTACCTCTGCCTTAAATCTTACTCTGAGCCCTGCATGCATCATCCTAGTCCCCCTTTAACTAATGCACAGGTGGATAACTGCATATGGCAAATTACACTTATTTAAAGAGGTACAATTTGTTTTTATTTTATTTAATTTTTTATTAGTGAATCACCATGAGTTACAGTTACAAACTTATGAACTTTCATGTTTGCATTTTGTTTATATCCCTCCACCAGTGCCCAGTCCCCTCCACCAATGTTCCCAGTATCCCTCCCACCCTCCCATCCCATCCCCCACCCCACCGCACCTCTGTGGCAGGGCATTCCCTTTTGTTCTATGTCTCTCTCCTTTTGGGTGTTGTGGTTTGCAACAGAGGCACTACGTGGCCATCGTATTTGGTCTATATTCTATTTTCAGAGTGCATCTCCCATCCCGTGTGGGTCCTCAAACCACACTTTACCTGGTGTTCCCTTGAAGAGGTACAATTTGTGACAAAATAAGAGACCCCTTAATAGCCATTATATAGGACCCCTTAATAGGATTATATAAAGCACTCACAAAACTTAACAACAAATAAACCCACATAAAAAAATAAATAAGAAAAAGAATTGAACAGATAATTCTTGAAGAATGAATGGCCAGCAGGCATTGTAAATAGTGCTCAGTATCCCTGAGTTTATGGGGAAATGCAAACCAAAATGACAATTAAGTGTTGCCTCACATCAGTGAAAATGGACCATTCCTAAAAGACCAGGCAGTTTTTCCCAAGGACAACCTGAGTTTGATCCCCAGAAGCACTTGAGCCTGTAAGGAGTAATCCCTGAGTGCAGAATCAGGAATAAACCCTAAGTACTGCCAGCCCAAAAGCAAAAACTAAAAAAAAGGAGGGGCAAGAGTGATAGTACAGCAGGAAGGAAGTCATGTCTTGCTCACACCTGACCCGAGCTTGTTCCCTGGTATCCCATAGGGTTTTTCAAGCCTTCCAGGAGTGATCCCTAAGTATAAAGCAAAGAGTGACCTCTGAACACCGCTAGGTACGGCCAAAAACAAACAAAAAAAATGGTCAAAAATTTCCAGTGCTGGAGGGTGTATGCTGTAGGCCATGATCACCACCAGGTGTGGTCTCAAAACCAAAAAAAATGCATCTAGACTTCTAAAAAAAACCTAAAAAATAGGGGCTGGAGAGATAGCACAGCGGGTAGGGCGTTTGCCTTGCACGCGGCCGACCCAGGTTCAAATCCCAGCATCCCATATGGTCCCCTGAGCATGGCCAGGGGTAATTCCTGAGTGCAGAGCCAGGAGTAACCCCTGTGCATCGCCAGGTGTGACCCAAAAAGCAAAAAAAAAAAAAAAAAAAAACCTAAAAATTGAGATTTCACATGACCCAGTGATTCTGCTTCTAGGTCTATCCAAAGAACACAAAACTTTTGTTCTACTTTAATCTTGCGGGGGTCTGGAGGTGGGAAGGTCACAGCCCACAATACTTGGGGATTACTCCTGTGTATGTACTCATGGATCACTCCTGGCAGTAGCCAGGGGATCATCTGTGGTGTTGGGGATCTAATCCAGATTGGCTACATACAAGGCAAATGCCCTCCCCACTGTCCTATCACACTGGCCCAATTCTGAAGAGCATAGGAACAATTATGCTCCTTATGATAGTCAAGATCAAGAAACAACCTGAAGGGCCTGAGTGATGGTCCAGCTGGGCAGGCGCTTAACTTGTGTGTGACTGACTGGGGTTTGGTTCCCAGCACCCCAAGTACAACCAGGAGTGATCCCTGCATGCAGAGCCAGGTGTAAACACAATTGCTTGTCACCACCCCAAAAGAGTTTCTCTTATATAAGTTTATCTATCAACTTATATGTGTTTAAATAAGTATTCATTATATCATGTTTCTTTTTAATAAGGATCTTGTGGCAACTCTTAATGTCCCCTCCAATCATAAGTCTCTTCGTGGATCATTCAAAAGCAACATACAACTTCATAGTGAGCAAAGAAACTCATCGGTTCGGAGGTGGGGGCAAGTGAGTCCACCCCACCCACACAAACAGAGCCCCGACAACCAAAAACTTCCAAGAAGAACCCAATTGCTGTCATGCTCACAGCCAATCTCCACAGGCTTGCTGGGCCTCTTTCATGAAATAATCTGTTGAAAAACTCAGGTATGTGGGTTTTGCTACTGAAACCCCCAGGTTCTCACGGATTCTGAATTGAGCGACTTCTCCCCAACCCCTGTTCTTCCAGTACTCTAGCAGTCACGCCCACAAACTGCCTCTGGCACCATGTAAGCTCATTAATTGGCCATGATCCAGAGACTCACAAAAAAATCTAGGAAGAGATTAGCAAACTACAGAAATGCCTCAGACCCCAAAGTTCCCATCCAGTTAAAAATTTAACTCCAGCTGTATCATCTTATTGAAAATTTTAGAATTTCTGGAGCAGGACATTACATATTCCATATCAATGATTACCAGGAGTAGCATACATTGGATAGGATGTAAGGTAGAAGGCAATCAATTTCTTTTTTTTTAGAAGGCAATCAATTTCAATTAAAAAATATTTGCACACAAAGCTCAATTTGTAACAACATGTTGATAATCTCTTATACAAGGGCTCAACATGTGAGACACAACAATCTTCACACACTTTCTTCTAAGAAAACCATTTTTTTTATCATTTTTAAGGAATTATTCATAACAAGCAAAATAAAATAAATTATGTAGGCCCAGGGGCTGGAGTGATAGCACAGCGGGTAAGGCGTTTGCCTTGCACGCGACCAACCCGGGTTCGAATCCCAGCATCCCATATGGTCCCCTGAGCACTGCCAGGAGTGATTCCTGAGTGCAGAGCCAGGAGTAACCCCTGTGCAATGCCAGGTGTGACCCAAAAAGAAAAAAAAAAAAATTTTGTAGGCCCTGCTATTGTGGCAGCCTTGGGTGGTGGTTGGGAAACTTTGAAATAATGTGGTGGGTAAGGTGTAAACCCACAGGGATTTGTGTTGAAAGAGTGAATGTAATAAGTTATTGTGAAAAACCTTATTAAAATAAAATTAAAAGAAATTTAAAATTATTTATTTATTTATTTTGCTTTTTGGGTCACACCCAGCGATGCTCAGGGGTTATTCCTTGCTCTGCACTCAGGAATTACTCCTGGCAGTGCTTAGGGGACCATATGAGATGCTGGGAATCGAACCCAGGTCGGCCGCGTGCAAGGCAAACGCCCACCCACTGTGCTATTGCTCCAGCCCCCGAAATTTAAAATTATTTAAAAAGAAAAACAAGAACCCCATCTCTCTTCCTTGTTGATGAGGATAATCCTGGCTTCCCAGAATGACTGTGGCCAGTCCCATCACCTGTAACTATACTGAGATTCCATGAGGCCAAGTGTGTGATCAACCTGACACGGAAGGAGACCATTCAATTGTCCTAAGGAGCAGGAAGGTACGTTCAGAGAGCAGCAGAACGACAAGGCGACTTTTCACCTTCCCTCTGAGGAAAGAGACTCATCAGGAAAAATTATTTCTCCTTTTGTCCTGACCCAAATTCTCCAAGGAGAAGGTCAATGTTTGTACTCAGGGCTTGGGGTAACAACAGAGACAGAAACTAATAAGCAGCCCCAGAGAGCTGTAAATATCTCCTGGGCTGCAGCTTCCCCTATGGTGTGCTGGGGTCTTTGTCCGGCCATAGTTGCTGCCTTTGAAATTCCAAGTTTGGCCCCAGGATCCAAGCTATGCTCCAGCCTGCTGTCGCCTGCAAATCAAGCATCCTTGCAGGCTCAAGGGCTTCTACACAGCAATCTTCAGAGACTCCATCTGGGTCGTGACCGAGGCCAGAGGGAGTTCAAAAAGTAGTTGAAAACAATACAAAATATATTATTTCGGTTCTGTTTTGGGGCAAGCGTTGGGGTTGGGGAGGTAAACATCCAAAATATGGTGGTGGGTAGGTGTAATGGTGGTGGGATTGGTATTTGAATATTAAATGTAAATCAAATATTGTGAACTGTAGCACTGTAGAACTGTCGTCCTATTGTTCATCGATTTGCTCAAGCAAGCACCAGTAACATCTCCATTGTGAGACTTGTTGTTACTGTTTTTGGCATATAGAATACGCCACGGGGGGCTGGAGCACTAGCACAGCGGGTAGAGCGTTTGCCTTGCACACGGCCGAACCAAGTTCGATTCCCAGCATCCCGTATGGTTACCCAAGCACCGCCAGGTGCAATTCCTGAGTTCATGAGCCAGAAATAACCCCTGTGCATCGCCGGGTGTGACCCCCTCCAAAAAAAAAAAAAAGACATCAGAGCATATGGGCACTGGTGGAGGGATGGGTACTTGAACATTGTTTGATTGAAATGTAATCATGATTACATTTTATAATTACAAAAGTAAATTGTAAGTCTGTGTATCTCACAATGATTCATTAAAATTTTTAAAAAGACATAACATTAAGCTTGAAACCTATGAATATAGTGATTCAATGGGATAATATTGGCATCATAGAAAAGAAATAAAAATTAAGAGTGAAAATCCGGGCCAGCGGGTACCGCGCCAGAGAATGCTCCAAACCCCAGACCAACCAACAACACCAGGGTGCCAGACAGAGAAGGTGCAGACACCCTGCCTTCTCCAGGCGGGGTCCTAGCAACACTGAGATTCTACTAACTTGGCTCTGGTTTGTGGGACTGGGACAATTTCTCCAAACTGCGTGAGGGCACTGGAACTCAGAGGCTCTATCCCAGCCTCAAGCCCACCCCTGCCACCAGAAGTCATGCCCTCAACCTGTTTCTAGTGCCATCTTGCTGAACCTAGCAGTGAAGAAGCCAGACCAGCAGGCACCACAAGCCAGAGAATGCTCCAGACCCCAGACCAGGCCAACAAATCGGGGTGCCAGACGGAGAAGGTGCAGCCATCCCTCCTCCAGATGGAGTCCCGGTGACACTGAGCTTCTACTAATATGGCTCCGGTATGTGGGACTTGGACTATTTCTCCAAACCGCGCAGCTGCTTATGCGTCTGTTTGACCTTTCCTGATATGCAAAAAGCTGCTCAGGAATGGCTCCACTACTCCTGAGTTGCCCCATCCCAGAGGCACAGAAACCAATCTCGGAACGCAGTGGCTGCTGGCAGATATACTCCTTGACTGTGAACTAAGATACGGCCCCATGCAGCCCCGGGAGGGGAAGGGTTTTTGTCCCTCATCCTTTTCCCCATTGCGGCAGCATGGCAACCACCACCTTTCAGAGTCAATTGGATAGAGAGGTAGGAGCTTGCAGTGATGGGACGCACGGGGAATCTCGCGTTGGGAGGTGCAGAACTGGCCCTGCTCTCCACCCAAATGAGACCCCGAGAGGCCGCTCACGAACAGCTCCTCCACCCCTGAACAGCCATGATCCCAGAGGCACACAAACCAATCTCAGAATGCTGAGGCTGCTGGCAGAAATACTTCTGGACTTAATTACTAAAATACCAGAATCACAAAACTGGGCGGTCCCTTTCACGACCGTGCAACATCATATTCTCTTTGTTACCAGCAATAGAAAACATGATCTAATGATGCCATTTCAACATGTCTGATTGTTGGGGGGAAAAATCCAAATAATAACAGTGGGTTTTTTGTCGAAAATTGAATGTAATCAAAGTAAAGAGAGAATAAAGTGAAAATCACCTGTCACACAGGCAGGAGGGGAGTGGGAGGGGGAGTATACTGGAGTTCTTGGTGGTGGGAACATGTGCACTGGTGAAGGGATCGGTGTTTGATCATTGTATGACTGAGACTTGATCCTAAAATCCCTTAAACTGTTCTCACGACGATTCAAGTAAATAAAAAAAAGAAATAAAAATTTTTTTTAAAGTTTTGTATTTGGGGCTGGAGTAATAGCACAGCGGGTAGGGCATTAGCCTTGCATGCAGCCAACTCGGGTTTGAATCCCAGCATCCCATATGGTCCCCCGAGCACCGCCAAGAGTAATTCCTGAGTGAATGAACCAGGAGTAACCCCTGTGCATCGCTCCGTTGGCCCAAAAAGAAAAAAAATTTTTGGCTCTTTGGGTCACGCTTGATGATTCTCAGGGGTTACTCCTGGGTCTGCATGCAGGAGTTACTCCTGACAGTGTTCAGGGAACCATATGGGATGCCAGAGATTAAACCAGGTCAGTTGTGTGCAAGGCAAATGCCCTACACACTGTACTATTGTTCCGACCCCAATTAAAAAATTGTAAAGGATATGAAAATAATGAAATAAATAAACTATGAAAAAGATGTAAAATTGGCATCATATGTACAGAATTTATAAAAATTACTCTGGAAAGATTGCCCCAGAGTCACTCCTGGCTCTGCACTAAGGATTAATCCTGGTAGTGCTTGGGGGACCTGATGGAATGCTGGGAATCAAATCCAGGCTGGCTCTGTGTATGTAAGGCAAACACCCTCCCCACTATTCTATAATCCCAGGTCTGCATTAGAGAATATTTTAATCCAGAGATAAAATGGGGTGTATGGAATAAACACTGAGCACACCAGTGAATTTTGCAGAAATTTCTTTATAATCATCATCAAGAAGGAAAGAAAATATTTTGACTCTAAAAATCTTGGGGTAAGAATAGGGGTAAGATAAGTACTAGAAGAATTACTCCACAGCTTAGAAGCCGGCCTCACATGGTGGGGGAAAAGGCAGCTCAGATCGAGAAGGGATCACCAAATAAAGGGTGCTAAGAGGGCCTGCTCAGGATGGGAGATGAGTACTGAAAGTAGACTATAGACCGAACATGATGGCCACTTAATACCTCTATTGCAAACCACAACACCCAAAGGGAGAAAGAGAACAAAAGGGAAAGCCCGGGGCTGGAGAGATAGCACAGCGGGTAGGGCGTTTGCCTTGCACGCGGCCGACCCGGGTTCAAATCCCAGCATCCCATATGGTCCCCTGAGCATGGCCAGGGGTAATTCCTGAGTGCAGAGCCAGGAGTAACCCCTGTGCATCACCAGGTGTGACCCAAAAAAAAAAAAAAAGGGAAAGCCCTGCCACAGAGGCTGAGTTGGGTGGGGGCATAGAGTGGGAGTAATGGGAGGGATGCTGGGACCACTGATGGTGGAAAATGTGCAGTGGTGTAGGGATGGGTACTTGATCATTGTATGACTGAAACGCAAGCACGAAAGTTTGTAAGTCTATAACTGTACCTCACAGTGATTCACTAATAAAAAAAAATTGGGGGCGTTACCACATACCCCATCTACATTCTACCCACTCAGTGAGCCTACCACTAAACAGATCAGCTGTCACAAGGGCAAGACCGAGCCAGGCTCCAACCAGCCATCTCACTAGGATGACAGTTTTCACCTGATTTCCACTTTCTCCACCTGAAATGTGGCCTGCATTAAGGCTCTAAGACCAACTGTGGTTTTGATTCTAATGAAGCCATGATTTATTAGTTTCAGTGTTGGTAATTATCATGTGTCAGTTCATTTTTTTAAAAATTTCGTTTTGGGGGGCTGGAGCGACAGCATGTTTGCCTTGCACGCGGCCAAGCTGGGTTTGAATCCCAGCATCCCATATGGTCCCCTGAGCACCGCCAGGAGTAATTCCTGAGTGCAGAGCCAGGAGTAACCCCTGTGTGTTGCCAGGTGTGACCCAAAAAGAAAAAAATTGTTTTGGGGTGGGAGTGGGGTGTTATACCCAGCAGTGCTCATGCAGTCGACCTGAGTCTGATCCCCAACATCCCATATGGTCCCCAGAGCACCACCAGGAGTGATTCCTGAGTGTAGAGACAGGAGTTAGCTGTTGGGGATGGACTGAGCTACCAGGGCGAGCCCACATACAGGAACATTTTCCCCCTTCAAGCTGCCTTCAGAAAATAATTTCAGTATATTGAAAGAGGCAGTTTTTCCTTCTCTCACAGAAACCTGGCTGGTCTTTGACATGCAGATCACAGGTGTTAGCCAGGCCTGACCTTTGATATTATAAATTGTAGGCTCTGGCCCAACCTAGTCTTTGGGATGTAGATTTCAGGTGTGCCTAGTTTGTAAT
The DNA here is from genome assembly GCF_027595985.1 of Sorex araneus. Classification (NCBI taxonomy): domain Eukaryota; kingdom Metazoa; phylum Chordata; class Mammalia; order Eulipotyphla; family Soricidae; genus Sorex; species Sorex araneus. The sequence goes on from NC_073303.1 coordinate 237,541,892, forward strand.
TGACATGTAGATTTCCTGTGGCAGCCCAGCCTTGTCTTTGGGATGTAAATCCAAGTGCTTTTAGCCCAAGGAAGTTTTCAGTTTTGGTTTTGTATCTTCTTTTCGGAGGCCTAGATTACTGGCCTGCAGATACAAGGAAATAATACTGCCTCAATGTTCTTCCTGTAACTTCTTTTGATGCCTTTGGTGACGTCACTGTATTGCGCCCTTTAGAGGTACCATGATCAATAAAAGGAGATCCACGAGGCCCTCTGCCTTTGCCAAGAGCCAGAGCGAGCCTGGTCCTCCTTGAGACATATTTCTTCCGCGTTCCTTATCTCAGCGCCTCTGACCGCATGAACGTTCACGCAAGAGTTAGCCCTGAGCATTACCAGGTGAGTGTGTGCCCCACAAAAAAATTATATATGTGTGTATCTATGTGTATATAGAGAGCTTTCTAGTCACTCAAGCAACAATTATATTTTATTTGACTTAGCAGGTGCCAGATAATTCAGATCTATAGGAGGAAACAAAACAAGAGTTCATGGTGAAAGGCTGAAAACATGGCCAAGTTTGCCTGCATGACAACCTGGTCTCCTGGGAGACAGAAGAGCTGCAGGAATTTTTTTCCTTGTCTGGCCAGGCCAGTGTCCCCTGGGACAATCCTGCACCAGGAGTTGGCATGGAAAAGGAGAAATATGATAATGAGCAGGATGAGAAGCTGTAAATGCCTCCTCCTGTCTGTTCTCTCTGTGTGTGTGTATGTGTGTGAGACCGTTGGATGGACAGGACCTGTGGGTTTTTTTTTTTTAATGTGTGTTTTCTTTCCATTTTTTTAAAACTTCTTTCTGTCTTCAAGTGTTCCACTGTCTGACATAGAATTCAGATATCCACATGGATACTCAATCCCAGAGATCCTAGCTAGGTGAGACAAAAAAATGAGAGGGTTGGAGAGCATGTGGGGTCAAGAATAGCCTTTGGGAGTGGGGGGAGGTGTTACAGAGGGAGTAGAGTGGTTGAGGCGCTAGCCTTGCACACAGCCAACCTGGGTTTAATCCCCGGCATCTCATAGAGTTCCCCAAGCAGTGCCAGGAGTGATTCCTAAGTAATAGAGCCAGGCATAACCCCCAAGCATTGTTGGGTGTGCCCCTGCAAAAAAAATAGAATAGTCTTTTTAAATTTTATATTTTGGGTCATATGTTGACAATAGTATTAACACTTATGGGATTGGTATACACACCACACCTCACCACCACCGAAGTATGCAAGACCTTCCATCAGTGTATGTTACTTAACGTCCTCCTCATAATTTCCCCCCACCTATTCCCCAGTCCTTACTTGGCATTCTCCATTCTGTAAACCTGCACCAACGGTTTGCTTTCCTTTGATACCCTCCGTTTCCTTGTCTTATTACTCTATCAATCACAGAGTAAGAGGACCTGGTACTTGTCCTTCTCCCTCTGACTTATTTCAGTTCTCACGAGATCTATCTGTTCCATCCAAGGGACAGTGAGTGAACTTCATGATTTCATCTTTCCTTCCAGAACACCATCTCCCTGAAACTCTGTTGTTGCTACTTGGATTGTCAATTGCAGTGCCGAAATGAAAAATGGAAAGAGGGCCAGGGAGATAATACAGAAGGTAAGATACTAGATAGATTTTCTTTCTTTCTTTCTTCCTTTCTTCCTTCCTTTCTTTCTTTCTTTCTTTCTTTCTTTCTTTCTTTCTTTCTTTCTTTCTTTCTTTCTTTCTTTCTTTCTTTCTTTCTTTCTTTCTTTCTTTCTTTCTTTCTTTCTTTCTTCCTTCCTTCCTTTCTTTCTTTCTTTCTTTCTTTCTTTCTTTCTTTCTTTCTTTCTTTCTTTCTTTCTTTCTTTCTTTCTTTCTTTCTTTCTTTCTTATAGAAGTTCTGTGAGATACAGTTACAAAGCTATTCTTGATCAGGTTTCAGCCATATAAAGTTCCAACACTCATCCCTTCACCTTTACCAGTGTACATTTTCCACCACCAATGTTCCCAGTTTCCTCCTGTCATGCCCCTCCCAGTTTGCCTTTATGGTAGATACTTTTATTCACTCTGTCTTTGTCTCTGTCTTTGTCTCTGTCTCTCTGTCTCTCTCTCTCCTTTAGGCATTATGGCTTGCAATACAGATACTGTATGTTCCTTTACCTACCTTCAGCACACAGTTCTTATCCAGAGTAATCATTTCCAACTATCATTGTCATAATGATTCCTTATCTATCCCAGCTATAAGGCACTAGCTTTACCTCCTACAAACTCCAGTTAAAATCACTGACACCACAGATGGTCCTCCAAGCACAGCCAGGGGTCACATCTGAGCAAGAAGTAACCCGTGTGCACAGCTGCATGTGACTTACCTCCAAATGAAAAAAAGAATTGTCTACTAAGGTTTATTTACTTTGCAAGAGATTGCTATGTTTGTTTGCCTCATTGAAAAATCAAGGTATGGGGCTGGAGTGATAGCACAGTGGATAGCGCCTTGCACGCGACGGACCCAGGTTCCATTCCCAGCATCCCATATGATCTCCTGAAGAAAGAAAAGAAAAATCAAGGCATTGTTCTACCCCTTTGTCCACTATACTTTCTGGTCCAAAACAGTTATCTCGATGCGAAAAAAAAAAAATGAGGGGCCGGAGAGATAGTACAGTGGGTAGGTTGCTTGCCTGGCACATGGCTAATCAGGATTTGATTTCCAGAATCCCATATGTTCTCTGAGCCCCACCAGGAGCAATTCCTGAGCACAGAGCTAGGAGTAACCCATGAGCATTGCCAAGTATGGCCCCAAAACAAAGAAAAAAATATATATATATTAAAAGAAATGAGTATTGTGTGCTACACCATTGTTTTCGTTGTTGACACATAGAAGTCCAGTTGGAGTTAAGAATGAGAGTTTAGATTTTTTTCTAGTAAAAGTCATGTACTATTCAATGAGTTTTGTATAAATGGGGTTAAGGAAATATAGGCATTAAATTCAGATTCATAAAATTCCGTTATACAGTTTGCTTATAAATAGATAAAAACAATCAAATTGCTTGTTTGCAGATATTATTTGGCAAACAATGTTAAGAGACAAAACACAGAACCTTTCTTTACTCTGATGATTCACATATAAAAACTTCTCTAGCTAAAAAATGAAGATATTACTTGGCAGACAACATTATGAGACAAAATACAGTATTTTCTTTCAGTCTGATGATTCACATGTAAAACCTATTTTCTAGTTTCTATATCTATATCTATTTTCTATATATGTCCCTCAGCTTCTGACTTATTTCACTCAGCATGATACTCTCCAAGTCTAACATTTTTGTACTGCTCTATCTCACAATGATTCAGTTAAAAAATTTGGAAAAATATTTTATAACTAAAGGAAATAGTAAATAGGGAAATGAGAGAAAAATCAAGATAGAAAAAATAGAGAGAAAGAGAGAGAAAATGGGGAAGAAAAGAGAATAAGAAAAAAAGAGGGGAAATGACAGAAAAGGGGATAAAGAGAGAGAAGCGAAAAAGAAGAGAGAGAAAAAAGAAAAGGGAGGAAAGGGAAAAAGAAAAAAGAGGGAAAATAGAAAATAAAAATAGGGGAGACGGGACTGGGAAGGGGGGGTGGGATGTTGGGTTTACTGGTGGTGGAGAATGGGCACTGGTGAAGGGATCGGTTATCAAACTTTGTAAGGGAGAAACATGAGCACAAAAATGTATAAATCTGTAACTGTACCCTCACGTTGACTCACTAATTAAAAATAAACTATTAATAAAAAAAAATTAAAAAAAATAAAAATAAATAAATAAGAAAGATGATAAAAAAAATCATCAATTATTTCACAGTGCCAGTCTATCTTTAATGGTTAGAGAGTCTCTTGCGTTCTTTATCACAAATTGTCTGAGAAAGACTGGGTCCAAGGTTGCTGGGAAATGTACACTGGTGGAGGGATGAGTGCTAGAATACTGTATGACTGTATCATGAACAGCTTTGTTCTTAAAAGTATACAAAAACAAAATTTAAAAAATTAAATAAAACAATCAAAAATGTCATAAAAAAAAAGACTGAGTCCAAGGAACTCCCTGACTCCTTTTCCTTAGATTCTTCTTTTACTCTATTTAGTTCTTGAAGCTACCTTCCCTCACTTCGGTGTTTTTCTTGTAGGCATCTTTTCCGTGTGAATCTCTCTCTAGGGGGATTTACCAGTGCTTATGTATTTTTTTGTGTTGTTTTTGTTTTTTGTTTTTTCTTTTTTTGCTTTTTGGGTCACACCTGGCGATGCACAGGGGTTGCTCCTGGCTCTGCACTCAGGAATCACTCAGGCGGTGCTCAGGGGACTATATGGGATGCTGGGAATCGAACCCGGGTCGGCCACATGCAAGGCAAATGCCCTACCTGCTGTGCTATCGCTCCAGCCCCAAGTGCTTATGTATTTTGACTGGACATGTATTAGCCTGTTCAAGGGGGTTCCTCTTCACTCTGTTCATTATGTTCTTAAATTATTGAGTTGCCATCATAATGTCTATCTAACATGGAATTATGATTTAGATAATGTTTCTACTTCTGCCACTCTTCCGTTATTTTAGTTTATGCCCAAGGTTTGTACATTTAACACTGAATCAGTAGTTTACATATAAGTCGTGACTTTTAAGCTTTATATAAGCTATATTATAGTCTGGGCTGGAGCGATAGCGCAGTGGGTAGGGTGTTCGCCTTGCATGCAGCCAACCCGGGTTCTATTCTTCCGCATCTCTTGGAGAGCACGGCAAGCTACCAAGAGTATCTCGCCCGCATGGCAGAGCCTGGCAAGCTACCAGTGGTATATTCTATATGCCAAAAACAGTAACAAGTATCACAATGGAGATGTTACTGGTGTCCACTCAAGCAAATCGATGAGCAACGGGATAACAGTGACAGTGACAGTGATTTTATAGTCTACACACATTTGCTTGTTTTCCTTCTATATTGTTTCATACCAGTACTTTGAAACCACAATCATTAATATAATTTCATCCTCAACCAATATTGTTGGGTTTTAGGGGCCACACCTAAGGATGCTCAGGAGATGTTGGGGGAAGAGGGATCACTTGGTATTGGGATCAAACTCGGGGCTCTCTACACGCAAACATGTGTTCCAGCTTTTCCAGCCAATACCCTATTTTCACCAATATTACCTGAGTTGTTTGTTTGTTTGTTTGGTTGGTTGGTTGGTTTGGGAGCCACCTACCAGAGATGCTCAGAGGTTACTCCTCACTCTGCACTTAGGAATTACTTCTGGCTATGCTAAAGAGACCGTATGAGGTGCTGGGGATCCAATGCAGGTCAGCTTCATGCAAGGCAAGTGCCTTACTATGCTATCTCTCTGGCCCAAAACCAAAAATTTAAAAAATTATAAATTCTTAACCTTCATTGATGATCAAGAATCAGGGATGCTGTCTCATTTGCCAAGGTGTCAAAAATCAGATGGGCTGGACATGTAATGCGATTCAGAGAAGACTGCTGGACTAGAGCTGTTATCAACTGGATTCCACAGAATGTCGAAAGACCATGTGGCCGCCCACCTTTGAGATGGTCAGACTTCTTTGTCAAAACCCTGAATGAACATTTTGAGGCTCTTCGTGTTCCTGGAGTGAGCAGATACCACTGGGCTACACTAGCTACATTCTTGAACATGCTGTTCACTGTATTTATTTTAATTGTTGATACAATTTAAGTAATATGCTTACAATAGAGTTTAATTTATAGTTCAACTATAAACATAAAATAGCTGATAAAATATTTAGAAAATGGAGCTGGAGCAATAGCACAGTGGGGATGGTGCTGGCCTTGCTTCTGGCCAACCAGGGTTTGACCCCCACAACCTCCAGCATCCCATAGGGGCCCCCGAACACCACCAGGAGTAATTTCTGGGTGCAGAGCCAGAAATAAGCCCTGAGCACTGCCAACATGACCCCAAACCAACTATATAACTATATATACATATACTATAAATAATTTCCTAAAAATAAATACTGTAACACTGTCATCCTGTTGTTCATCGATTTGCTCAAGCAGGCACCAGAAATGTCTACTTTCTAAATATTTATATAAATATAAATTAATCACTATCCTTGTCTAACCCCATCTTCATTTCCTCATACCTCTCCCCCACTGTTTATTAATTAACAGTTAATGGTTTGGTTGTAAAAAGTTACTAACCCAGAAGCAACACAAGAGCATTGGTGAAAGATCTTGAGCTCTTTGGTGGTGGGTAAATTACAGAATTTAAGCTGAGTAACGCCCGTTGGTCAAGCAAAAGTCCTTCATTCTATTTTTTTGCTTTCTTAGTGACAAATCTCTTGCCCCATGGAGGCAGAAAATGAGACACACATTTCAGAATTTCTGTTGCTGGGATTGTCAAGGAAACCAGAATTACAGTCGCTCATCTATGGAGTTTTCCTATCCATGTACCTGGTCACAGTCTTGGGGAACCTGCTCATCATCCTGGCCACCATCACCGACCCCCACCTCCACACCCCCATGTACTTCTTCCTTTCCAATCTGTCCTTGGTGGACATCTGCTTCACCTCCAGCACCGTCCCCAAGATCCAGGCACACAGCACCGTCATTAGCTACGAAGGCTGCATCCTGCAGATCTATTTTGTTTTATTCTTTGCTGTGTTGGATGACTTCCTCCTGAGCGTCATGGCGTACGACTGCTTCGTGGCCATCTGCCACCCCCTGCACTACATGGTCATCATGAACCCCCGGCTCTGTGCTCTGCTGGTCCTGGGCTCCTGGACCTTGAGTGGCCTGCACTCCTTGTTACAAAGCTTAATGACACTGAGGCTGTCCTTCTGCGCAGACTTGGAAATCCCCCATTTCTTCTGTGAACTCAACGAAGTGCTCCAAATTGCCTGCTCGGACACCTTCGTCAATGACCTGGTGATGCAGTCTGCAGCGATCCTGCTGGCCATCGGTCCTCTCTCTGGCATCATTTACTCTTACTCTAAGATTGTTTCCTCCATCCTTAGCATCTCCTCGGCTCGGGGCAAGTATAAAGCCTTTTTCACCTGTGCCTCTCACCTCTCCGTGGTCTCCTTGTTCTATGGCACGGGTGTGGGCGTGTACCTGAGTGCTCCTTCTCCCTACAGCTCGCACTCAATCACAACTGCCTCGGTGATGTACACAGTGGTCACCCCCATGCTGAACCCCTTCATCTACAGCCTTATGAACAAGAACATCAAGGGGGCTCTCAAAAGGCTGTTATTGATGTCTACTCTCAAAGGATTGATCGACCATGGCTGAGGATAAGATTAAGCCAGATAACCAGATACTCTGATTCTTGGCTTGGATTGCTCAAATAGAACTTGCTTCTTCTTTACACATCTTGGTGTTTTGCCTAATTTCAACTTCCTCTATAACTGAAGTCACAAACTGGATTAAATATTCAGATTTGAGAATCAACAACAATTGGTTTCCTTAGGATTATCCTTCACTCCCAAAATTCAATCTCAAGCTCCGACCTTAAACACACAGGCATTGCCTTTGATTTCGACAGCTGAACTTCTTACTAATAATTTTTTTCAACCAGGTGCTGGAGCAATAGCACAGCGGGTAGGACATTTGGCGGCAGACCCGGGTTCGATTCCCAGCATCCCATATGGTCCCCTGAGCACCGCCAGGGGTAATTCCTGAGTGCAGAGCCAGGAGTAACCCCTGTGCATCGCCGGGTGTGACCCAAAAAGAAAAAAAAATATATTTTTTTCAACCAGAGAAAAAGTATAGCACCTTGCATGCAGCCAACCCAGGTTCGATCCCGAGCATCCCATAGGGTTCCTCCGAGTCCCGCCAGGAGTGATTTCTGAGTGCAGAGCCAGGATGGGTGTGACCAAAAAAAAGAAAAAAATATGTTTTCAGGCTGAAAAAAATAGCATAGTGGTTAGAGTGCTTGCCTTGCCAGTGGCTGACCTAGGTTCAATCACCAGAACAGCAGAGGGTCCCTGAACACCACCAGGAGTGATCCTTGAGCACAGAGTCATGAGGAAGTCCAGAGAACTGCTGAGTGTGATCCAAACCTCCACCCAAAACAGTAATTTCTTTTCTAATGACACAAATCCTTAGTCATTGTTGCTCTTTTTTTTTTTTGCTACATAAATATACCTCTGTGTCATTCCTATGGAATTTCACTTGGTCACAGGTGATTTCAATGATGTGCTAGCAATGCTGATATTGTATGTGGCAGTTAGTGCCTCTCTGTTGTGAATATTATCAGATTATTCATGTTTATTGTATAATCTAGTTTACTAAAAAAAGAATGACTATCAAAAGCAAATTGCCTTTATTAAAATCCACTACTCTTTTTTTTTAATAAATTTATTTATTTTTAATTAATGAATCACCATGAGGGTACAGTTACGGATTTATACACATCTGTGCTTATGCTTCCCCCATACAAAGTTCGGGAACCCATCCCTTCACCAGTGCCCATACTCCACCACCAGTAAACCCAGCATCCCTCCCATCCTCCCCAATCCCATCTCCCCCCACCCCACCCTGTCACTGTGGCAGGGCATTCCCTTCTGTTCTCTCCCTCTAATTAGCTATTGTGGTTTGCAATAAAGGTGTTGAGTGGCCACTGTGCTCAGTCTCTAGCCCTCATTCAGCCCGCAACTCCCCCACATGGCCTTCGACTACATTATAGTTGGTGATCCCTTCTCTGAGTTGCCCTTTCCCCAGAATGTGAGGCCAGCCTCCTAGCCATGGAGTCAACCTCCCGGTAGTTGTTTCTACAATTCTTGGGTGTTAGTCTCCCACTCTGTTATTCTATATGTCATAGATGAGTGCAATCTTTCTATGTCTGTCTCTCTCTTTCTGACTCATTTCACTTAGCATGAAACTTTTCATGCCGATCCACTTAAATAAAAAATTTGTGACCTCCTTTTTTCTAACAGCTGCATAGTATTCCATTGTATAGATGTACCAAAGTTTCCTCAACCAGTCATCTGTTCTAGGGCATTCGGGTTTTTTCCAGATTCTGGCTATTGTAAACAGTGCTGCGATGAACATACATGTGCATATGCCATTTCGATTATACTTTTTTGCCTCTCTGGGATATATTCCCAGCAGTGGTATTGCTGGGTCAAATGGGAGCTCAATTTCTAATTTTTTGAGAATCGTCCATATTGTTTTCCAGAAGGGCTGAACCAGTCGGCATTCCCACCAGCAGTGTAGAAGGGTCCCTTTCTCGCCACATCCTCTCCAACAGCCGTTGCTTTTGTTCTTTTGGATGTGCGCTAGTCTCTGTGGTGTGAGGTGGTATCTTGTGGTTGTTTTGATCTGCATCTCTCTGATGATTAGTGATGTAGAGCACTTTTTCATGTGCCTTTTGGCCATTCGTATTTCTTCTTTGGTAAAGTTTCTGTTCATTTCTTCGCCCCATTTTTTGATGGGGTTGGATGTTTTCTTCTTGTAGAGTTCAACCAGTGCTTTATATACCATTGATATCAACCCCTTATCTGATGGGTATTGTGTAAATATCCTTTCCCATTCTGTGGATAGTCTTTGGATTCTGGTCACTGTATCTTTTGCGGTGCAGAAGCTTTTTAGTTTAATGTAGTCCCATTTGTTGATCTCTGTTTTTACTAGATTGCTTAGTTCTGTGTCACCTTTGAAGATACCTTTATCTTCAATATCGTGGAGGGTTTTGCCGACCTTGTCTTCAATGTACCTTATGGTTTGTGGTCTAATGTTGAGGTCTTTAATCCATTTTGATCTGACTTTTGTGCATGGTGTCAGGTCAAGGTCTACGCCCATTTTTTTGCATGTGGTTGTCCAGTTGTGCCAGCACCATTTGTTAAAGAGGCTTTCCTTGCTCCACTTCACATCTCTTGCTCCCTTATCAAAGATTAGATGATCATACATTTGGGGTTGTGTGTAAGGGTATTCCACCCTGTTCCATTGGTCTACGGCTCTGCCTTTGTTCCAGTACCATGCTGTTTTAATTGTTACTGCTTTGTAGTAAAGATTGAGGTTGGGGAGGATGATGCCTCCCATCGTCTTTTTCCCAAGAATTGTTTTAGCTATCCTTGGACGTTTGTTGTTCCATATGAATTTTAAGATTGCTTGATCCATTTCTTTGAAGAATGTCATGGGTATACTTATAGGGATCGCGTTGAATCTGTATAATGCTTTGGGGAGTATTGCCATTTTGACAACATTGATTCTCCCTATCCACGAGCAGGGTATATGTTTCCATTTCCTCATGTCCTCTTTGATTTCATGGAGTAGCGTTTTGTAGTTTTCTTTGTAGAGGTCTTTTACTTCCTTGGTTAAGCTGATTCCAAGGTACTTGATTTTCTGGGGCACGATTGTGAATGGGATTGCTTTTTTTATGTCCCTTTCCTCTGCCTCATTGTTTGCATATATGAAGGCCATGGATTTTTGGGTATTGATTTTATAGCCTGCAACTTTACTGTATAAGTCTATTGTTTCTAAGAGTTTCTTAGTAGAGGTTTTAGGCTTCTCTAGATATAGTATCATATCGTCTGCAAATAGTGAGAGTTTGATTTCTTCCTTTCCTATCTGGATGCCCTTAATCTCTTTTTCTTGTCTAATAGCTATCGCAAGTACTTCCAGTACTATATTGAAGAGGAGTGGTGAGAGTGGGCATCCTTGTCTTGTGCCTGATCTCAGAGGAAAGGCCCTTAGTGTTTCCCCATTGAGGATAATGCTTGCCGTAGGCTTGTGATAGATGGCTTCGACTATCTTGAGGAAAGTTCCTCCAAACCCCATTTTGGCGAGGGTTTTCATCATGAAAGGATGTTGGATCTTGTCAAATGCCTTCTCTGCATCTATTGATATGATCATATGGTTTTTATCTTTGCTTTTATTGATATGGTGGATTATGTTGATTGATTTCCGAATGTTAAACCATCCTTGCATCCCCGGGATGAATCCCACTTGGTCGTAATGTATGATCTTTTTGATGAGTTGTTGGATCCTATTTGCCAGTATTTTGTTGAGGATCTTCGCATCGGTGTTCATCAGGGATATTGGTCTGTAATTTTCTTTCTTAGTGGTGTCTTTGTTTGCTTTTGGTATTAGGGAGATGTGTGCTTCATAGAAACTGTTTGGGAGAAAAAAATCCACTACTCTTATATCCATAATATGACTTCTTCCTCTTTTTTCCAGTTGCAAAAATCTCCCTTTTGGTCTTCAGAATGACCAAGTACCTCTGCCTTAAATCTTACTCTGAGTCCTGCATGCATCATCCTAGTTCCCCTTTAACTAATGCACAGGAGTATAATTGCATGTGGCAAATTACACATATTTAAAAAGGTACAATTTGTGCCAAAATAAGAGACCCCTTAATAGCCATTATATAGGACCCCTTAATAGGATTATATAAGGCACTCACAAAACTCAACAACAAATAACCCCACATTATAAAAAATAAATTAAAAAAAGAATTGAACAGATACTTCTCTGAAGAATGGATGGCCGGCAGGCATTGGAAACAGTGCTCAGTATCCCTGAGTTTATGGGGAAATGCAAACCAAAATGACAATTAAGTGTTGCCTCACACCAGTGAAAATGGACCATTCCTAAAAAATCAGGCAGTCTTTCCCAACCTGGGTTTGATCCCCAGCTGCCCTTAGCCTGTAAGGAGTGATCCCTGAGTGCAGAATCAGGAATAAACCCTAAGCACTGCCGGCCCAAAAGCAAAAACTAAAGAGGGGTAGGAGTGATAGTACAACAGGAAGGAGGCTTGTCTTGCTCACACCTGACCCGAGCTTGTTCCCTGTTATCCCATAGGGTTTTCCAAGCCTTCCAGGAGTGATCCCTAAGTATAAAGCAAAGAGTAACCTCTGAACACACATGGGTGTGGCCACAAACAAACAAAAAATGGTCAGAAATTTCCAGTGCTGGAGGGTGTATGCTGTAAGCCATGATCACCACCAGGTGTGGTCCCAAACAACAAAAAAAATTGTATCCAGACTTATCAAAAAAAAAACTAAAAATTGAGCTTTCACATGACCCAGTGATTCTGCTTCTAGGTCTATCCAAAGAACACAAAACTTTTGTTCTACTTTAATCTTGGGGGGGGGGGTCTGGAGGTGGGGAGGTCACAGCCCACAATACTTGGGGATTACTCTTGTGTATGTACTCATGGATCACTCCTGGCAGTAGCCAGGGGATCATCTGTGGTGTTGGGGATCTAATCCAGATTGGCTACATACAAGGCAAATGCCCTCCCCACTGTCCTATCACACTGGCCTAATTCTGAAGAGCATAGGAACAGTTATGCTCCTTATGATAGTCAAGATCAAGAAACAACCTGAAGGGCCTGAGTGATGGTCCAGCTGGGCAGGCGCTTAACTTGTGTGTGGCTGACTGGGTTTGGTTCCCAGCACCCCAAGTACCGCCAGGAGTGATCCCTGCATGCAGAGCCAGGTGTAAACACAATTGCTTGTCACCACCCCAAAAGAGTTTCTCTTATATAAGTTTACCTATCAGCTTATATATGTTTAAATAAGTACTCATTATATCATGTTCCTTTTTATTTTTTTTAATTTTTAAAAAAAATTTGGTCACGGGGCTGGAGTGATGGCACAGCGGGTAGGGCGTTTGCCTTGCACGCGGCCAACCCGGGTTCGAATCCCAGCATCCCATGTGGTCCCCTGAGCACTGCCAGGGGTAATTCCTGGGTGCAGAGCCAGGAGTAACCCCTGTGCATCGCCAGGTGTGACCCAAAAAGAAAAAAAAAAAATTTGGTCACACCTGGTGATGCACAGGGCTTATTCCTGGCTCTGCACTCAGGAATTATTCCTGGTGGTGCTCAGAGGACCATATGGGATTCTGGGAATCGAACCCAAGTTGGCTGGGTGCAAGGCAAACGCCCTACCTGCTGTGCTATCGCTCCAGCCCCCTCATGTTTCTTTTTAATAAGGATGTTGTGGCAACTCTTATTTTTCCCTCCAATCATAAATCTCTTCATGGATCATTCCAAAGCAATGTAGAGCTTCATAGTGAGCAAAAAAACTCATCTGGTGTGTGTGTGGGGGGGGCAGGTGAGTCCACCCCACCCACACAAACAGAGCCCTGACAGCCAAAAACTTCCAGAAAAAAACCAATTGCTGCCATGCTCACAGCCAATCTCCACAGGCTCGCTGAGCCTCTTTCATGAAATAATCTGTTGAAAAACTCAGGTATGTGGATTTTGCTACTGAAACCCCCAGGTTTTCACGGATTCTGAGTTGAGCGACTTCTCCCCATCCCCTGTTCTTCCAGGACCCTAGCAGTCAGGCACACAAACTGCCTCTGGCACCATGTAAGCTCATTAACTGGCCCTGATCCAGAGACTCACAAAAAATCTAGGAAGAGATCAGCAAACTACAGAGATGCCTCAGACCCCAAAGTTCCCATCCAGTTAAAAATTTAATTCCAGCTGTATCACCTTATTTAAAATTTTAGAATTTCTGGAGCAGGACATCTCATACTCCATATTACTGATTATCAGGAGTACCATACATTGGATAGGATGTAAGGTAGAAGACAATCAATTTCAATTAAAAAATATTTGCACACAAAACTCAACCTGTAACAACATGTTGGTAATTTCTTATACAAGAGCTCAATGGCTCCCGGGTGAGACAACAATCTTCACACACTTTCTTCTAAGAAAACCTTTTTTGATCATTTTTAGGGAATTATTCATAACAAGCAATACAAAATAAATTATTTAGGCACTGCTATTGTGACAGCCTTGGGTGGTGGTTGGGAAACTTTTAAATAATGATGGTGGGTAAGGTGTAATGGTGGGATTTGTGTTGAAAGAGTGAATGTAATAAATTATTGTGAACAACCTTATAAAAATAAAATTTTAAAAATATTAAAATTATTTAAAAAGAAAAAAAAAAGAAGCCCATTTCTCCTCCTTGTTGATGAGGATAATCCTGGCTTCCCAGAACGATTGTGGCCAGTCCCATCACCTGTAACTATACTGAGGGTCCATGAGGCCAAGTGTGTGATTGACCTGACACAAAAGGAGACCATTCAATTGTCCTAAGGAGCAGGAGGGTACGTTCAGAGAGCAGCAGAACTACAAAGCGACTTTTCACCTTCCCTCTGGGGAAAGAGACTCATCAGGAAAAATTATTTCTCCTTTTGTCCTGACCTGAATCCTCCAAGGAGAAGGTCAATGTGTGTGCTCAGGGCTTGGGGTAACAACAGAGACAGAAGCTAATGAGCAGACCCAGTGAGCTGTAAATATCTCCTGGGCTGCAGCTTCCCCTATGGTGAGCTGGGGACTTTGTCCGGCCATGGTTGCTGCCTTTGAAATTCCAAGTTTGGCCCCAGGATCCAAACTATGCTCCAGCCTGCTGTCACTTGCAAATGCAAGATTATCATCCCCAGCCTCAAGCATCCTTGCAGGCTCTGGGGCTTCTACACAGCGATCTTCAGAGACTCCATCTGGGTGCGTGACCGAGGCCAGGGGGGAGTTCAAAAGGTAGTTGAAAACAATACAAAATATATTATTTCAGTTCTGCTTTGGGGGCAGGGATTGGGGTTGGGGATGTAAACATCCAAAGTATGGTGGTAGGAAGGTGTAATGGTGGTGGGATTGGTATTTGAATATTAAATGTAAATCAGATATTGTGGACTGTAGCACTGTAGCACTGTCGTCCTGTTGTTCATCGGTTTGCTTGAGTGGGCACCAGTAACATCTCCATTGTTAGACTTGTTACTGTTTTTGGCATAAAGAATATGCCACGGATAGCTTGCCAGACTCTGCCATGTGGGCAGGATACTCTCAGTAGTGTTTGCTGGGCTCTCCGAGAGGGATGGAGGAATCAAACCTGGGTCAGCCACGTGCAAGGCAAACACCCTGCCGCTGTGCTATCACTCCTACTTTATAAAATTAAAAAATAAAGTAATTGAGAGTGGAGAAGGAGCAATAGGACAGCAGGGAGGGTGCTTGCCTTGCGCGCAGCCAACCTGGGTTCCATCTCCAGCATCCTGTAGGGTCCCCTGAGTGATACCTGAGCACAGAGCCAGAAGGAAGCCTTGAGCACTCTCAGATGTGGTCCCAGAACACCAATTCTTTCCACCTCCCAGTCCCCCCCTAAAAATAATTCAGAGAATGGGAACATTTTTTCGTGGACTTACTACCCAGTCTTAACACACATTCCTCTGCTGACCAGTGGCTAATGTTTGTTGGTTAGCAAAAATTTTCTCTTTGGGGTGGGGGGTGCAGTGTTGGACCACACCCAGCCATCTTAAGAGGCTACTCTTGGATCTGTGTTCAGGAGTGGTTCCCAACAGTACTCAAGGGAGTGTGCGTGATAAAGGAGTTCAAATGAGGATAATTCTCGTGCAAGGCAAGTGCTTTAACCCCTGTACTATCTCTCTGATCCCAGAATACTTTGTTATTCACTTGTTTCATATATTTAAAAAGTAGGAGGCAAGGGAGAGGCTATTAACTTGTTTCATACATTTAAAAGTAGGAGGTGGTGAAGGAGATGCCAGAGATAGTACAGCGGGTCCAGTGCTTGTTTTGCACGCGGTTGATGCAGGTTCGATCCCCAGCACGCTGCCAGGAGTGATTACTGAGTGCAGAGCCAGGAGTAACCCCTGAATAATGTCAGATATGGCCCAAAAACCAAAAATAAAAAGTAAATAAATGAATAAATATCAGGAAGGGGGACTGGAGCAATAGTACAATAGGGAGGGTATTTGCCTTGCACACGGCTGACCAGGGTTTCATTCCCTAGCATCTCACATGGCCTTCTGAACACCACCAGGAGTAGTTCCTAGGGGCAGAGCAAGGAGTAACCCCTGAGTACCATCACGAATAACCCCAAAATTAAAAAGTAAAAAAATGATGCCAGAGAGTTAGTGAAGTTAGTAAGGTGTTTGCCTTAGATGCAGCAACCTAGTTTCAATCTCTTGCATTCCGAAATGATGCCCCAAGTTCCACCAGGAGTAATTCCTGATCACAGAGCCAGGATCAATCCCTGAGGACTGCCAGGTTTGGTCCATCCATTTTTTTAAAAAGAAAGGGGGTTATTAGACTCATAAACACAAGAATCATTGTTGATAATTGATCAGAACGGAAGTCCAATTGAAGAGACTGGAGAAGGATTGAAAGATCCCAATCATTTCAGGTTAAATTGGAATACATCTAAGAAATTTTAGGGTTTAAGCCACAGAAAAACAAAGAGCTACTCTTACAAGAGTTTACAGTGAGATGATGGCATATTTGAATCATGTGCTTATATGATTTGGTGGTGGTGTTACTGCTGCTGGCAACAATTTTCAATGTCGGGCAGCATAGCCAGAGCTCCAGGATGGTACTAGGGATCACATCCAGAGTGATGTGATCTCCAGGCACATAATGGAATTTTCTTTTTTAAGATGTGTTTGTGTAGGCTGGAGTGATAGGACATGGGAGAGGACACTTGCCTTGCACCTCGCCTACCTGGGTTCAATTCCCAGTATCCCATATGGTCCCCTAAGTACCTCTAAGAGTGATTCCTGTGTGCACAGACAGGAATAACCTCTGAGCATCATCGGGTATGACTCAAAAAATCCCCTTCACATCCCCCCAAAATATATATGTTTGTGCTTATGTTAGATAGTAGAAAGACTCAGGAGTTGACTGGAGCTAAGTAGGACCATATTTTAAGTATTCACTTATTGAGTTGGTGGTGGTATCACTGCTGCTGAGGATGGGAGAGGGGAAACAGTTTTTTGCTTATTGGTTTTGGTTTGGGGGCCACACCCAGTAGTGCCCAGGACTCACTCCTCGTATTGTGCTCAGGAATCATTCCTGACAGGGTTCGAGAAACCCTATAGGATGCCAAGGATTGAACCCAGGTTGACCATTTACAAGGCAAGCACCCTCCCCGCTATATGATCACTCCAGCCCAGAATGGTCTTCAAACATAGGATTCAGAAGCATTTCCCACCCAGAGAGTTCACATTGTAAATCTATTGAATGTGTTGAAAAAGGAACTTCTCCTGTTTTCTTTGCTTGGTGAACCTTTCAATGCCAGGGCCAGGATGTGGTATGCTTTGAACTTCTATGGTTCCCTGGGAAGGAGGGGTCTTCAGGAACACACCTAGTAGTGCTCAGGGGCATCCAGGTTACACCCAGCAATGCTCGGGGGACTATGTGATGCCAGGAATAGAATTAGAATCAGTTGTGTTGCACCCTAATCCCTGCCCTATATGTCTAACTCCAAATACTGAAGTCTTGAACCTATTTGGGAAAGGGGCACACTCAGAAGTTGCTCAGGGTTGACTCCTGGCTCTGGAATAAGGTACCTTGCAATTATACGATCACTCCTGGCAGACTCAGCAAACCCTGTGGGGTGCTGGGGATTGAACTCAGGTTGGATAAGTGCAAGCCCTCCCCACTGACCAATTATTGTTCCAGCCCTTGGAGTCCTATTTTGAAATAACTGAGGCAGATTGTGTGACAAGGGTTCAGACTTACAGCTCAGTTTTTCCTGATGTCTCTATCCATGCCTGATGATGCTCAGGGCCTACTCCTGGATCTACACTCAGGCTTAACTCCTGATGGGGCTCAAGGGTCTAGGCGGGGTGCTGAGGATCAGACCCTAGTCGGCCACATGCAAGGCAAGTGCCTTCTTACTATCGCTCTGGCTCAAATAGATTGTCTAAACTCCTAGGAAAATAGGAAAGCTTCCTCCATACCAATTTATACCTGCTTTCATTTTTATATAAGATGATACGGTCTTATATTAAAAAAAAGTTTCTTATTTTCCTTTTCCATCATTGTCTTCTAATGACACCATATCTTTGAGAAGACCAAATTCAGAAGATATTCCTTAACAATATCTCAGACTAGCGCTGGAGAGATAGGACTGTCATAAAGGCGCTTGCCTTGCATGTGACTGATCCGGAGTTTATCCTCGGCACCTCATATGGTCCCCCAGAGTACTGCCAAGAGTGATCCCTGAGTAAGGAGTAAGCCTTTAACACTGACAGATATAGCTCAAAAACCAACCAACCAACAGGAATCACTGACTTAATCTCTGAGTGTGGGAAAAGAATTCCTAGTCAGATATTTTATGGCTCATAAAGGAATCACATCTGTCCAGTAGATACCCACACTGATGTCTCAACTGCAATCTATAATCCATAGCCTTTCCATGTCCATTGTAACCTGTGAAAATTAACTGTGTTGGTATTTTTATTTCCTAGTCATACTCCTCCCTACATGGTACCTTGCAATTATACACAAGTTACAGAATTTCTTCTACTGGGATTATCATGGGAGCCAGAATTACAGCCCCTCATCTTTGGGCTTTTCCTGTCCATGTACTTGATTGCTCTCTTGGGGAACCTGCTCATCATCTTGGCCATCAGCTCAGACCCCCACCTCCACACGCCCATGTATTTCTTCCTCTCCAACCTGTCCTTGGTGGACATCTGCTTCATCTCCACCACCGTCCCCAAGATGCTGCAGAATATCCAGACGCACAGCAAAGCCATCAGCTATGAGGGCTGCATCACTCAGCTATATTGTGCCTTGCTCTTCGCAGGAGTGGATGACATTCTCCTGACCGTGATGGCCTATGACCGCTTCGTGGCCATCTGTCACCCCCTACACTATACAGTTGTCATGAACCCTCGGCTCTGTCTACTGCTGGTCCTGGGCTCCTGGATCACGAGTGTCCTAAATTCCTTATTACACTGCTTAATGGTGCTGCGTCTGTCCTTCTGTCCAGAGTTAGTAATTCCCCACTTTTTCTGTGAACTTGATCAGATGGTCCAGCTTGCCTGCTCTGACACCTTTGTCAATAAAATACTGATATATTTTGACGCTGGGATCATGGGTGGTGGACCCTTGGCTGGGATCCTCTATTCTTACTCAAAGATTGTCTCTTCCATCCGGAGAATCTCCTCAGCTCAGGGGAAGTACAAAGCATTTTCCACCTGTGTGTCTCACCTGTCTATTGTCTCCTTATTTTATTGTACAGTCCTAGGAGTGTATCTTAGCTCTGCTGCTACCCATGAATCAAAGTCAAGTTCAATTGCCTCAGTGATGTACATGGTGGTCACCCCCATGCTGAACCCCTTCATCTACAGTCTCAGGAACAAGGACATTAAGGGGGCACTGAAAAAATTGGCGGGGTTGGAAAGTATAAAAGATTGATTAATTTAGGTTTGAAAATTAATCCTTGATTGGAGAATTAAAAACCATAGAATCAGGGGCCAGAGCAATAACACAGCAGGGAGGACACTTGCCTCCTCGGCATCCCATATGGTCCCCTGAACACTGCCAGAAGTAATTCCTGAGTGCAGAGTCAGGAGTAATCCCGAGCACTGCCAGGTGTGGCCCCCAAACAAAAACTAAATTAAAACCATGGAATTAGAAATACTAGAGACTGAACTTGTTCATTCCATGTGATGAGATGGGAAAGGGCACCTTCAAGTGTGCCTGGGTCTTGATAAGCTGAAAGATGAACATGAGCATTGGGGCACTCTCCTGGTTGTGGATGGATTTTGAAAATGAAGGATTGACGGATTTCAAATAGACAAGGGTGAGACCTTGAACAGAAAACCTACACTGTCGATTGAGGCATGAACCCTGGAGACTCAAGCATCTGAGCTGACCACGTTTCACTTGAAGTGTGAGTCCACAAATATGGAAAAAATAGCTCTACTCTAAAGCTGAGTAGAGTAGAATGCAGTTAGAAGAAAGCTCACAGATAATCCAATCTCCTGTTTTTTGGTCTAAATGGGGGGGTTGTTTATATTGTGGGGACCCACACCCAGTGATGCTCAGGGGTTGCTCCTGGCTCTGCACTCAGGAATTATTCCTGGCAGGGAGGACCAAATGGGATGCTGGGGATCGAACCAGGGTTGAGAACCTTATTTGGTTGGATATAAGGCCAGTGCCCTACTGGATGTACAATTGCTCTGCCCCATCTCACCCCACAGGCTGCTGTTTAAAACTAGGAATTTCATTTTCCACCAGGGCATCCTTCACAGCACCTTTTAAATTGGAGGCTTTGGGTGATCAGCACTATGGTAGACAAAGATAACTTTAGATTCATGTGACAGGTCTACAGGAGGGATTTTGTCATTTCATAGATGAGAGAGAAGAGAAGGAATCTGAGACTATAGAATTGGGTACTGAGTGGAATGGGGCGGGGTGGAATCATTGAAAAAGTAAATGAAAGAAAAAACAGCATCCTGTCTCATCAGAATGGGTAACTGGGGGGCTGCAAGGATAGTGCCATGCAGGCGCCCTTGCCTTGCACGCGGCTGACCCGGGTTTGATCTCCAGCATGATATAGAGTCCCCTGAGTAATGCCAGGAGTGATTCCTTAGTGCAGAGCCAGGAGTAAGCCCTAAGCATTGCTATGTGTGGACCATAAACAAAAAATATTTTTTTTAAAAAGGAGAATAGGTAACCTATCATTTATTCCCAGAAAGGATCTCTATAGTTTTCCTGCTCTATGGAATGAATTTATCAACCACTCTGAATTCACTGACCACTATAACTATTCCTCTATTGAGGTGAGGGTAATGATATTTGCAATATCTGCATTCAATATCTGATATTTGCAATATATACTTTCAAAAAGCAACCAAATAATAATTCTGGACATCAAAATGCAATGTTCTTATAATGAAAGTTTTGCGTGTGCTGTATTTACAAGTATTTTTTATTCTAAAATAAAATTTTCAGTTAAAAATTATTTCCTTTGACACTATATGCTTCCTTTCGTGAATTATTGATTTATTTTCTTTGTACATTCTCTAGGAGGATGGTTAGCTGTGGGATACTTTGACACTTTGCAATTCTTGAACTTTCAAAGAACCCATGGTTGACCTGTTGCCAGAGAAGGATGATATTATCTCATTTCCATCTGTTGGCGACCAACATTTTACATATTTTTTAATGTTTTCCCTTTGTGTGCATTTGAATTTTCCTGCTCTGATTTATTTTTCATCTCTATTTTTTTTTCTTTTTCTTCAGAGGCTACACCAATCTGTTCTCAAGGCTTACTCTTGGGCTCTGTGCTCAGAAATCATTCCTGGCAATACTCAGAAAACCATATGAGATGCCAGGGATCAAACTCAGGCCAGCCATATGCAAGGCAAGCACCCTACTCACTGTATTATCTATTTGTCTAGCCCCATCTCTTCTTTAAATCCAGGGGTTGAAGTGGATTATTTTCCTTGGCCATTAGGGATTTGCCAACTGGATCTGAGAACCATTTCTGTATTCTCAGGGAATGGGAATCTGTTTTTGACAGCTGGTCTTATATCATTTTGTTCCTAATCATTGGATTGGTAAGGTTTAGTAAAGCTGGGTGCAAAAGTGTTTATAGAGTTTGTAGAGTCTATTTTCTCTCTCTCTCCCTCTTTTTCTCCCTCTCTCCTCCATCACTTCTCTCCTCCCCACTTTCCAGCTTTCTTCCCATTTTCTCTCCCAACCCCTTCTCTCTCCCTCTTTTCTGTCCCCCTACTACATTGTATACGCTCTAGGGCACAGACAGTTCCCATGCTCCTGGTTCCTATTCTCCAAAATGTGACCCTTAAAATACAGGTGCCCAGGGACAGAGACATAGTCCAAAAGGTCGGGAGTTTGCCTTGTTTGCAGCTACAGTAGATATGACCCTAGTTTGAATCCTTGGTCTAACACATGATCCCTTGAACACCACTAGGGGTCACTCCTGAGCACAGAGCAAGAAATTGGTCCTGAGCACTGCAGGGTATGGCTCAAAATTCCAAAAATAATTAAAATACAGGTGTGCAAACGGGAACCAACAATTGAAAGCAAAGGAAAAGAATTTCCCTATTCAAAATTTCTGTAGCCCCAGATGTGAATATGTGGAGGGTTGTGGTCTTTTATTCTCCCAATAATAAGATTTTTTCCAGGAATATTTTATTTGATCTTATTTTCCCTTTCCTTTTTGGAAATTTAAAAGAAATTTCTCAAAAATACATTGGATGATATCAACCACAAATCCTCATAGAGATTAATCAGGCAGTGATGGGGCTGGAGAGATAGTAGACAATCGGGTTCTTGCCTTGCAGGTGGACTTCATGGATTCAGTTTACAGCACACCATAAGCTCCTGCAAGCGCCACCAGGAGTGATCCCTGAGCACAGAGGCAGAGGATAGAGCACTTCCAGAAGTAAGAAATAAAGAGCCACATTGACACACCACCTCCAGGTCAGCTATACAAGCCCATTAATCAGCCTTGCTTCAGAGATCCATAAATGAATTTTGAAAGAGAACAAAATCCTCAGTTAATCTCAGACACGGATCTGCACAAGGTTGAACTGACCAGAGTAAATCAGAGGGGGCTGATTTACAGGTGACCACCCAAGCAGAGCCCCTGGCAGCCGCTTACTCCCCCAATCCAAAATCACCGCTACACCCCTGACCAGATTCCATCACATCAGGACGGACCTCACCAAGATATTAATTTGTTGAAAATGCATATATGTGGGTTTTGTGACTGAAATCTCCAGGATTTTTCAGTCAGTTTGGGCAACCTCCCCACACTTCCCTATATTCCTGGAAGTACTGGCTGTCACTCCCATGGACCAACTCCAGTGCCACCATGTAAGCTTATCGACCTTGCTTCAGAGACTCATAAATAAATCTAAAAAGAGATCAAAAGCCACATTTAATCTCAGATCCTCGCAAGGTTGAGCAGATGGGTAAATTGGAGGGGTGCAGGTCAGCCTGGTGTCCACCCAAGCAAAGCCCCTGGCAGTCACTTTTTTCTACAATCCAAAATTACCACCATGGCCCTGGCAGGACTCCACCATCTCAGGACAAACTTCACTGAGATAACAATCTGCTGAAATTCAGGTATGTGAGTTCTGTGACTGAAATCTCCAGACTTTTTTAGGATCAGTATGCGATACCTCCTGCCACTTCCCAATACTTCTTGAAGCCCCGGCAGTCATGTCCACACCCCAAAGCTTCCACCCAGTTGGAAAAGCTAGTCCAGTCTTACCTTCCCAATAAAAATTACTGAATGCTCTCAACAAACATGATGACCTCTTGGTACCTATATTGCAAACCATAATGCACGAAAGGTGAGAGAGAGAGAGAGAGAGGAAGAGAGAGAGAGAAGAAAAGTGCCTGCTATCGACTCAGACTGGGGGAAGTGTTAGGGGTCGGGGAGGGAAACTGGGGTCATTGGTAGTGGGAAATGTGCACTGCTGGAGGGGTGGTTTCAGTCACTGTATGACTGAAACACAATTATGAACAGATTTGTTATGGTCTATCCCACAAATAGCACTGTGGCACTGTCATCCCATTGTTCATCAATTTGCTCAAGCAGGGGCTGGAGCGATAGCACAGCGGGTAGGGCGTTTGCCTTGCACGCGGCCGACCCAGGTTCAATTCCCAGCATCCCATATGGTCCCCTGAGCACCGCCAGGGGTGATTCCTGAGTGCATGAGCCAGGAGTGACCCCTGTGCATTGCTGGGTGTGACCCAAAAAGAAAAAAAAATTGCTCAAGCAGACGCCAGTAACATCTCCATTGTGAGACTTGTTACTGTTTTTTGGCATATAGAATACGCCACGGGTAGCTTGCCAGGCTCTGCCGTGCGGGCAGGATACTCTGGTAGCTTGTTGGGCTCTCCGAGAGGGATGGAGGAATCAAACCCGGGTCACCCACGTGCAAGGCAAACACGTACCTGCTGTGCTATCGCTCCAGCCCCCATATAATTAAATATATTTTATAATGAGGGACAACTGACAAATTTGAACTGATGAACATGAAACTCATAACTATGTAGAACTGTCGACAAGGCAGGGAGTGTGGTGCCTGAGGTTCATCTCAAAGAAACAGTTATTCTCATGGAAAAGCAGAGTCCTGGGTCTCTGGGGATACCAGAACTATGACCATTATAAATCAGAGCTTTAAAGACCCAAAAGGAGGAGCCCATGTTTGGGAGGAAATTCAACTCTATGGGGAAGGGATGGGGTTTGGCAGTTCAAAACTGAATGACAAGAGAAAAAAAAAACTGAATGACGAGAGAGATCACGGATCTGGATTTCTATAATTAGACCTACATAAGTTCTCATCCCTTGGGGTTCTAGATCATTAGGAAAAACTTTCATTTGCACCAAGCTAATTTCCCCCAGGAAAATCACATCCTTGAAGTAACCAGTGGGAAAATGAGTCTAATGAGTGATGTAAATATTACAGGAAGATATAAATATTTCTCTGCCACAGTCCCTCAACATGCCCCACACTGGGTGAACATATTAGAGTCTCTGATTTTCTTTGGCTTAGAAACAGAACAGCAGTTATCTCCTTCCTTCCTTCCTCCCAGACCTTGCCTAGGATCAGGGTTTCATTCTCCATCACCCACCATCTAGGGAGGAAATCAGACATTTCTGCTGAGACCTCCTTCTCAAGTACCAACCTGGTAAGGCTCAGAGCCCTGTGGGGAACACAGATAAAAATCGAAAAGGGCTAACTCAATACCTCTATTGCAAACTACAACACCCAAAAGGAGAGAGAACAAAAGGGAATGCCCTGCCGCAGAGGCAGGGTGGGGTGGTGGGAGATGGGGTGGGGGTAGTGAGAGGGATATCGGGATCATTGGTGGAGGTGAATGGGCACTGGTGGAGGGATGGGTAAACAATCACTGTATGAGTGAAATGCAAACACAAAAGTTCATATGTTTGTAACTGTACATCACAGTGATTCTCTAGTAAAAAAAATTTTTTAATTGAAAAGGGCTAGAGAAATAGTACAGTGGGAGGGCATTTTCTTTGCATGTGGCAAACACGGGTTCAATCTCTGGCATCCCATATGATCCCTCAGCACTGCCAGGAGTAAGCCCTGAGTGCAGAGCCAGAAGTAACCCCTGAGAATCACTGTGTGTGACCCAAAAAGCAAAAAGAGAGACAGAAAGACAGAAAGAGAGAGATCAGAG
Source organism: Sorex araneus (assembly GCF_027595985.1). Taxonomy (NCBI): domain Eukaryota; kingdom Metazoa; phylum Chordata; class Mammalia; order Eulipotyphla; family Soricidae; genus Sorex; species Sorex araneus. Next base: position 237,566,809 of record NC_073303.1, read on the forward strand.
AGCCAAGGGAAATGATTCCTTCTCTTTCCTAGAAGAAAATGGGTTTCTTTCGCACAGGGAACTCAGAACACCAAGATCTCTCGTGAGCAGATGCAGGAGCAAATATTGCGATAAATTAGCTCATCTTGTGCTGGGCAGGATAAGGTCTTTGCCTTTTGATTTGGATGTGAGGGCGGGAGTGGTTGGACACACCCAGTGATGCTCAGAGCACACTCCTAGCTCTGCACTCAGGAACAATTCCTGCTGGTGCTTGGGGGACCACATGGATTTCGGGGGATCAAACCCGGGTCACCTGCATGTAATGCCAGAGCCCTCCCCGATATGCTATGATTCCAACACGTCCTTGCCTTCTATCTTCTATGTTTATCCTTTCTCTTTTTTGTCTGCCATTCTAAATCTGACTCAGGACTGATGTCTTTCTGCTCTCTGGTTTTGGGAAGAAGATTTAGGCTCCATCCTCTACCTTCCAAGCCTGCTCATGAAGACTGTCTGCTCAACATTCCCTACTAGGTGCATCCAAACACCCAGACGACCCTGTATTGAAAAGCCAGAGAGAACAGAAGCCAAGAATCTTTCCCTGTGATTATCTGAGAGCTCATTCAAGTTGCACAGTGGTGAGACATCACTCTGGGGTTTGCTCAGTTCCTATACCAGTGTGTTCAGTCACTTTTCTTTCCCTAGAAGTCCCTCAAGGTAATCTGGAGGGCTGGTTTTGTTGTCACAAATCCTCTAAACTGTATTTGACTGAAAAACTCTTTACTCCTCATTCAAATCTGCATTCTAAGTGAACCGGGTAAGTATTCTTGGTGGGATGTACTCTGCTTTCAGCACTGTTTTATACCATGCCACCTCCACTACCCCGCGTTCTGATCTATAGGGTTTCTTAAGAACTCTGCTGACAGTCTTATGGGGGTTCTCTTAAGCAAAGAATTCTTTTCTCTTGCTGCTTTTAGAGTTCTTACTTTATCTTTGATTTTGGCTATTGCATGTTAATGTAACTTGGTGGGTCTGATTGGGTCTCTTCTATTTGGAGCTGTTTGAACCTCTTGGTTCTGAGTTTCCAACTTCTGTCTCAGTTTGGAGAAGTTCTTAGCTATTATTTTTCTCCTTTTTTGTTTGTTTGTTTTTGTTTTGGGGTCACACCCAATGATGCTGAAGATTTACTCCTGGCTCTACACTCAGGAATCACTCCTGGTGGTGCTCAGGGGACCCTATGGAACGTCACCGATCGAACCAGGGTTGGTTACATGCAAAGCAAGTGCCTTGCCTGCTGTACTATCTCTCAGACCCTATTTTTTCTTTAAATAGAATTAGGGGGAGAGGGGTGGAGGGAGGGAAACTAGGGACATTGGTGGTGGGAAATGTACACTGTGAAGGAACAAGTGTTGAAACCCAATCATGAACGACTTGTAACTGTGTATCTCACAGTGATTTAATTAAAAAAAGATTTTGAGAGTGATGGGGGGTAATATAGTGATTAGGGCACTTGCTTTCCATGCAACCAACATGGGTTCAATCTCCAGCGCCCCATATTGCCCTCCCAAATTCCACTAAAAGTGATCTCTGAGTGTAGATCCAGGAATGACTCAAAAACACAAAATAGGAGCTGGAGTTATAAGTACAGTGGGGAGGGTGTTTGTCTTACATACAAATGACCAGGATCCAATCCCCAGCATCCCATATGGCTCCCTGAATCAGCCAGGGGTGAGTCCTAAGTGCAGAGTCAGGAGTAACCCTCAGCATTGCCAGATGGCTTCAGAACTATATATATGAATTCTTCCACTTTCATCCTCTTCTTCCTCTAGAATCCCTGGGTTGAAAACATTGTTGCCACGGGGGTTCCATATAGTTTATACGGTTTTCAATCCGATCACTTTTATCACTTCTTATGTTACCGATGGCTTTGGATAGTTTCCTCTACTGTGGCTTCAAGCTCACTGGTTGGGTTTTTCCATTCTTCTACTCTGTCAATGTGCCCTCTATTTTATTATTTTTTTTTCATTCAGCTCCTGTGTGTTTGAGCTCTGTGATATGGGCTTGGGCTTTTCTCCTTCTGTCGCCTGTCTGCAGAAGTTCTCATGAGCATCTTTAGGGACTCCCAGGTGGCTGGCTCTGCTCTGCTGTGTTCATTCTTGGCCCAGTTCTGATCTTTTAGCTTGGATGAGCGCCTTCAACTCCCCATCAAGTGAAGTGCTCCGTGAGGATTGGGGGGGGGCTGGGAATCTTTTTCAGAGTCTCCAATTAATATTTGTACAATCACAGAAGTATTTGGACTGTACCTTCACATCCCAAACTGCACACACACAATTTCCAGAGGAGCAGGCCTAGCCAGAATCTATTCATGACTTGCCTGCAAAGCATGCTAATGATAGGAATAATAAAGTCTGGATTAAACGTGATTGTGTTATTTCCCTCTTTCTCCAAAGTTACCTCCACCCCATGGACCAATGCAATGAGACACAGATTTCAGACTTTATTCTTCTGGGCTTGTCAAATGACCCAAGCCTGCAGCCTGTCCTGTTCGGAGTTTTTCTCTTCATGTATCTGGTCGCTGTCCTGGGGAACCTGCTCATCATTCTGGCTGTTGTCTCCGACCGTCACCTTCAAACCCCCATGTACTTCTTCCTCACCAACCTGTCTGCCGTGGATATTGGCTTTGTCTCCTCCATCGTCCCAAAGATGCTGCAGAACATTCATACCCAGAGCAGGCTCATCCCCTACGCCTGCTGTGTCACCCAGATCTATTTTGTCATACTCTTTGCCGTGCTGGACAACCTTCTTCTGACCGTGATGGCCTATGACCGCTTCGTGGCCATTTGCCACCCCCTACACTACACGGTCATCATGAACCCCCTACGCTGTGGACTATTAGTCACAGTATCCTGGCTGATAAGTGCCCTGGACTCCCTGACGCAAATCTTAATGCTGCTGCGGGTGTCGTTCTGCCCACGCGTGGAGATCCCACACTTCTTCTGCGAACTCAATCAGATGCTCCAACTTGCCTGCTCTGACATCTTTCTTAATAACGTGGTGATGTATATGGCAGCTTTAATTCTAGGCGTTGGCCCCTTTGCCGGGATCCTCTTCTCTTACTCGAAGATTGTTTCCACCGTCCGGAAAATCCCGTCGGCTCAGGGCAAGTATAAGGCTTTTTCCACCTGTGTGTCTCACCTCTCCGTGGTCTCCCTGTTTTACTGTACGGTCCTCGGAGTGTATCTCAGCTCTGCAGCCACCCACAGCTCCCACTCAACTTCAACGGCCTCGGTGATGTACACGGTGGTCACCCCCATGCTGAACCCCTTCATCTACAGCCTCAGGAACAAGGACATCAAGAAGGCCCTGAAATCTTTCTTTGTAAAAAAGCTACACAAAGGACAGTTGACTCAGGGATGACGAGATAAACCTCAGAAATTGTTCTCGGTCTCACAGAGGGAATAAAGCTTTCTCCTTACATTCATTTCCTAGAATCTTGACCTTTTCTACCTCCACTTCTCATCTTATTCTTCATAATTCAACTATTTCTTATTCTCTTTGATAGCCAACATCCCCTCCCCCAGACTGGTGTGGTTTTCCTACTCTAATGTGTTTTTCCAACCACAGATCAAAAATAGTCAAGAAATTCTCATTTGCCCAATGAGAGCATGAATTTTTTAATAGAACTTTTCTCAAATAACATCCTGTCCAATCATTTTCCTTTAGCTAAGAGGATTATCATGAGCTGCACTCCTCTGGACCAAAACATTATATTTATCAAATAAACAATTTTGATTAGAGGAAATTCTGAGAACACGATTTTCATTTTTGTATCTGCCATTCTCGTATTAATTTGTCTTGTTTGGGGGCCACACCCAGTGGTTCTCAGGACTGACTCCTGACTCTGTGCTCAGGAATCACTTTTGTCGTGCACTTTGCCTTAGTGGACAACCTTCTTCTGACCGTGATGGCCTATGACCACTTCATGGCCATCTGCCACCCCCTACACTACACAATCATCAGGAACTCCCTATGTTGTGGGCTATTAGTCACAGCATCCTGGCCGATAAGTGCCCTGGACTCCCTGGTGCAAATATTAATGCTGCTGCTTATGTCATTCAGCCCACTTGTGGAAATCCCACACTTCTGCGAACTCAATCAGATGTTCCAACTTGCCTGCTCCAACACCTTCCTTAATAACGTGGTGATGTATATGGTACCTTTAATTCTGAGTGTTGTCCCCTTTGCCAGGATCCTCTACTCTTACTCGAAGATTGTTTCCCTGAGCACCTACAGAAGGGATCCCTGACCACAGAACCAGGAGTCAGTCCTGAACACCTTTGGATGTGACCCCCGAAAAATCAATCTTTAAAAATTCTCCCGGGAGGTATGGTGCCACCAGTAGGTCAACCTGTACCTGCCAGGCAAGTGCATCAGCAGCCTGATGGTGCCTTCAGTCTTCCTTATACCCCAAAATTGTCACTGTGCCTCTGGCCAGACCCCAACAACTTGGGACCAAATTTGCCAAGAAATTAAATGGCCAAAAGTTAGGTATGTCACAGCCACACCCACAAACCACCTCTGGTCCAGCTATACAAGCTCATTTGTTGACCCTGTTTCAAAGACTCATAGATAAATCTCAAAAGAGATCAAAAGGCACAGTTAATCTCAGACCTGCACATGGCTGATCAGACTGGGGTAAATCAGAGGGGAGCGGATTGACCCCATGGCCCAAGCAGAGCCCCCAGCAGACGCTTGCTTCCACAATCCAAAATCGCTGTCATACTTTACTGTCTCAGGATGGACGACCTCACCAAGATATAATCTGCTGAAAATTCTGGTATGCGGGTTTTGTGACTAAAATCTCCAGACTTTCTCAGAGTTGGAGTGGGCTATCTCCCCCCACTTCCCAATACACATGAAAGCACTGGCAGTCATCCCCACAAACCATGAGCTGCACTCCTCTGGACCAAAACATTATATTTACAGCACCACCCTGTAAGCTCTACTGCTGGCCTTGCATCAGAACACTGTAGCACTGTCATCCTGTTGTTCATTGATTTGCTCGAGCAGGCACCAGTAACGTCTCCATTGTGAGAGTTGTTACTTTTTTTGGCATATTGAATATGCCACGGGTAGCTTGCCAGGCTCTACTGTGCAGGCAGGATACTCTCGGTAGCCTGCTGGGCTCTTCGAGAGGGATGGAGGAATTGAACCCGGGCCTGCCACGCTCAAGGCAAATACCCTACCCGCTGTGCTATCGCTACAGACTTGCTTCAGAGACCCCTAAATAAATTCCGAAAGGGATCAAAAGCCGCAGAAAAGCTCAGACCCATGCATGACTGAACAGACCGGGGTAAATTGGAGGGGGACAGGTTGGCCTGTGCCCACCCAAGCAGAGCCTCCGGCAGCCATTTGCTTCCACAATTCAAAATTGCTGCCATACCCTCAGCCTGATTCCACCATCTCAGGATGGACCTCACCAAAATATAATCTGTTGCACATTTTTTTTATAATTTATTTATTTTTAATTAGAGAATCACTGTGAGGGTACAATTACAGATTTATACACTTTTGTGCTTATACTTCCCTCATACAAAGTTCGGGAACCCATCCCTTCACCAGTGCCCATTCTCCACCACCCGTAAACCCAGCGTCCCTCCCACCCTCCCCAATCCCATCTCCCCCCCACCCCACCCTGCCACTGCGGCAGGGCATTCCCTTCTGTTCTCTCTCTCTAATTAGCTGTTGTGGTTTGCAATAAAGGTGTTGAGTGGCCGCTGTGCTCAGTCTCTAGCCCTCATTCAGCCCGCAACTCCCTTCCCCCACATGGCCTTCGACTACAATGTAGTTGGTGATCGCTTCTCTGAGTTGCCCTTTCCCCGGAACGTGAGGCCAGCCTCGAAGCCATGGGGTCAACCTCCTGGTACTTATTTCTACAGTTCTTGGGTATTAGTCTCCCACTCTGATATTCTATATACCATAGATGAGTGCAGTCTTTCTATGTCTGTCTCTCTCTTTCTGACTCATTTCACTCAGCATGAAACTTTTCATGCCCATCCACTTAACTACAAAATTCTTGACTTCCTTTTTTCTAACAGCTGCATAGTATTCCATTGTATAGATGTACCAAAGCTTCCTCAACCAGTCATCCGTTTTTGGGCATTCGGGTTTTTTCCAGATTCTGGCTATTGTAAACAGTGCTGCGATGAACATTCTGTTGCACATTTTGTAATGTGGATCTTAGCGCACCAACAGAGACCCAGAGACACAGCAGCAAGTCCTGGAAGACACCACAGCGCCGGAGATCTCTCTGGGCCCCATAATGAATCAATTTCACTGGGGCACTCCAGATGGAGCAGGTGAGCTCTCCCCACTTACTCCAGATGGAATCCTGGTGACCAAGAGCTTCCACAAGCAAGACCCAGGCATGCGGGTTTCAGGACTGAACCTCCAGGCCGCATGGTGGCAGAAGACTCGGGTTGTCCCTCCCCGGTCTCTGCCCACCCAACAGATTGGCTGTCATGCCCACAATTTGCCTCCAAGTGCCATCTTTGCACACCAACAGCCCTGGCCCAGAGACACAGCAGCGAGTCCTGGAAGACACCACAGCGCCGGCGATGTCTCTGGGCCCTATAATGGGCCAATTTCACCAGGGCATCCCAGATGCGACAGGTGCAGTCTCCACGCCTACTCCATATGAAATCCTGGTGACCAAGAGCTTCCACAAGCAAGGCCCAGGTATGCGGGTTCCAGGACTGAATTTTCAGGCCGCATGGCGGCAGAGGACCCGGGCTGTCCCTCCCCGGGTACCTGCCCACCTAACAGACTGTCATGCCCACAATGTGCCTCCGGTGCCATCTTAGCGTACCAATAACCCTGGCCCAATTGAATCCCAAAATGGGTTAGTGCCATACAGAGATGTCTCTAGGACCCAACCATTTATAATCTAGAAAATTATATTTACAATCTCAGCCACATGAGCTCTCATGATATTCAAAATGAGCAATAAAAAATAACTTGTTTAGCATATTCCCCTGGCAGGTTGGCTTGAATGGTGGTGCGAAATTTTGAACAAAACATAATGCCCAAAATTAGAGAGAGAGTATTGGGGAAATTGTCTACCATAGTGGCAGGGTGAGGACTGGGATGTGGGTGGTGGAGATTGTGCACCGGTGGAGGGATGGGTGTTCCATCATTGTATAGCTAAATCTAAAACATGAAGGTTTTGTAACTCTATCTCACGATGATACAATTAAAAAAAAAAAAGGTAATGTGGAGTTCATGCCCAATTCAATCAGCTTAATGAGTGGCTGAATAGCAGTACTCCTACATTATCAGCAGTACTCCTACATTATTTATATCTCCAGCACCTTAGGGAGGGGGCCAACCCAGACGCCCCACCCTACTCAAGTCAGATAAATACCTCACCGGCTAACCCCCACTACCTCCACTACCCAGCCACCATCACATTTCAGGCCACTCTCCGGACACTTGGGCCAAACCTCACGCACGAGTGAAGCCCCACCGAACCAGGTAAGTAGAACTTTGCGACCTTGGACTCTAGGCTCAATGAGACCTGGAAACAAGATCGTCTGTCTGCCTCCTCCAATCTCCGGCACCTTAGGGAGGGGGCCAAACCCAGGCGCCCCACCCTACTCAAGCCAGATAAATACCTCACTGGCCAACCCCCACAACCTCCACTACCTACCTACCGCTATGCTCCAGGCTGCTCTTCGGACCTCTCCAGACACACCATAAGACACTTAATACCCATTATTCCCTCACCATATTTGATGGGGTTCAAATATGGTGTGAACCATGGTAACACCTCTAAGGGCGATTGGAGGCTGCCTTAAAAGCCTCCGTCCCTCTCAGAGAGCCCGGCAAGCTACCGAGAGTATTCTGCCCACATGGCAGAGCCTAGCAAGCTACCTGTGGCGTATTCGATATGCCAACAACAGTAACAACAATCAGCCCCATTCACCTGACACTGAAAGAGCCCCCAATACATTAAGAAAGATGAGCAAAGAGAGGCTGAAAAAATCTCAGGGACGAACTAGACTGCCAAAACGAAGAAAGACTAAAATGATTGTCGATTTTCAAGGCATGTACACTGGCATCAGAAGCATCCATCGAGGACTTGTTGGTGCAAGCGCAGAAGATCAAGTACGACATCATTGGTCTGACCGAAATTTGAAGACATCAATCACATCATGCCATTTTCAACTCTGGAGAAGAATTGTTCCTCAGAACATGCGACAACAGAGGCATCAGTGGTGTCAGTGTCCTTGTCAACACAAACTTGGCCATGAGCATTGATTCATTTGAATGCCTAACAACCAAATCAGACGATTACGCTTGAATAGATGTGGCTCACTACCTGCAGTTTCAATCTTTGTCATCTACGCACCAACATCCAACTACAATGAAGAAGAAATTGAGAGGTTCTACATGGAACTGGAGAAGTTCTATAAAGAAGACCACACCTTCTACAAGATCATTGTTGGTGATTTTAATGCCAAGATAGGTCCAAGAAGGTCGCCTGAAGAACTCCACATCAGGACCCATGGCCTAGAATGGAACAATCAGGGAATCAGGGTGAGAGACTGTCTGAATTCATCATGTCGACCAAAACCATCCATGGTAACTCACAGTTCCAGAAGGCCAAATCTAAACGCTGGACATAGGAGTCTCCCGGTGGACAGTTCCACAGTGAAATTGACCACATCATATTCAGGTTTTGCCTGACCGATGTCGCTGTTGTCCCAAAATTCCAAACAGGATTGGACCACCATCTCCTTCGTGTAAAATTCTACTTTGCAGAGCGGGGAGAAAGATCTGCAAAATTTAAGTCTAAGAAGGCAACTCCCAGAATGACCACCAACTGGGAGCTTTTGGCACTATTGCGGCAACGTGGGAAGATACCACCCTCAACAACATTGACAAGGAATATGATCGACTGGTTCAGCATCTCCATGACTGTTTGAAGAATGCCAAGAGTGAAAAAGCCACAAATAGATGCCTGTCTTTGGAAACTCTCGAGTTCATTTTGTCAACGTGGTTTGGCACGAGCCTCAGGCAACCACAAGCTAATATCCGAGCTCACAAGGCTGTCACTTCTCTAAGTGATAAAGGAAGACCTCAAAGAGAGAATAGCAGCAGTGTTGGCCAATGCAGCAGAAGCCAGGAAAAGTATTCACAATGCTCACCTGTCCTTCGCCAACTACAAGACCAAGATGACTGCCCTCTGATGTCCTGATGGATCTATCACATCTTCCAGAAAGGCAATGGAGAAGATTATTCACAACTTCTACTCGGATCTCTTCAACAGCCATGTCCACCTGCCCACATACCAAATTCCGCAGGATGGGTATATCATTCTCAACGTCCTCCCTTCCGAAATCCAACATGCCATTTTGTTGGTAAAGACGCGTACAGCACCCGGTCCAGACAAGGTCAGACCCGAACACCTGAAGAATCTGCCGCCAGCACTCATCAATACACTGGCTAGACTCTTCACATGCTACCTGTCTGAATGCAAGGTTCTGTCCCACTGGAAAACCAGCAGGACCATTCTTTTGTACAAGAAGGGAGACATCCATGATATCGGCAACTATCACCCAATCTGTCTGCTGTCTGTCATCTACAAGTTGTTCACTCATGTAATCCTGAATAGAATAGGCAGAACACTAGAAGGACAATCATGCAAGCAAGCCAGGTTCCTAAAAGGATTCAGCACAATTGACCATATCCACACAGTGACAAAACTCATTGAAGTTTCACGAGAGTTCAAGATGCCACTCTGTCTAACGTTCATTGACTTAAAGAAGGCCTTCAATTCTGTTGAGACTGAAGCAGTCATTGATGCCCTAGCCAACAGGACGTTCAAACTCAGTACATCAAGATCCTCCGTGAGCTGTATTACTGATTCACCACCAGGATCTCACCATTCTACAAGGAAGTGATTATTGACATAAAGAGAGGGGTTCGGCAGGGTGATACCATTTCATCGAAACCCTTCAGTACCACCCTCGAGAACATCATGTGATGACTGGAATGGGAAGAAATGGGAGTGAAGATAGACGATTGGCAACTACACCACCTCCACTTCACTAATGACATCGTTCTCATAAGGCCAAACATTAGCCAAGCAGCACAAATGCTGGCCAACTTCGACCGCGAGTGTGGAAAGGTCAGATTGTAGCTGAACCTCAACAAGACAATGCTCATGAAAAACAAACGCTCCATTTTCTCTCAATGGAACGAACATCTCCGAATGCAGCAGCTATATGTGCCTGGGTCGAGAACTCAACATGAGGAACAACTTGGCACCAGAACTGCGCAGGAGGAAGAGAGCAGCGTGAAATGCCTTCAAGAGCATCGAAGAAGTGGCTGGAGCAATTGTACAGCGGGTAGGGCATTTGTCTTGCACGCGGCCGACCTGGGTTCGATTCCCGGCATCCCGTATGGTCCTCTGAGCACTTCCAGGGGTGATTCCTGAGTGCAGAGCCAAGAGTAACCTCTGTGCATTGGCAGGTGTGATCCAAAAAGAAAAAAGAAATTGAAGCAAAGAAAAGGGCTGGAAATCTTTTCATTTAAAAAAATTATTTTTAATTAATTTACCATGAGATACAATAACAAAAATTTCATGTTTGAACTTCAATCATATGGTCATCAAACACCCATCCCTTCACCAGTGCACATTTTCCACCGCCAAAATCCCCAGTATTCTCCCCCCCGCATTCCACACCCCCCCTTGCCTGTGTGGCAGATAATTTGCAAAGTATTCTTTCTCTATTTTAGTTTCTTTCGATTATTTCGAGACCAGTCATACCACCCCTCATACCTTCAGAAAATACAATTGCTAGACAATGTGTTTTGGTTGCTTGTTATAGGTATAATATAGTGTTGCACGGCCGCAAGAGTGGCCGCGCAATCTAGGAATTCTAAGATCTTAATAATTACGGTCTGAAGAAATCGCTGTCGAAAGTTGCTCGAGTCCGAGATTTCTGTGTGTCTCTGGATCGTGGCCACGTGGGAGCTGGTCCTTCTTGCTGGCTTCTAGAAAATGGCGACCACTGGAGCTCTTAGAGGGCAGGTGGTGAGCCGGCACCTGCCCCCGTCTGGAGTGGCCCAGCAGAGAAGGCCTATTGCAAAGTCCCAGGCCATCTCTGCCGCAAGTTGCTTGGGTCCGAGATTTCTGTGTGTGTCCAGGGCTGGAAATATATATTTTTTAATTTTTATTTATTTTTTTTCAGGGCTGAAAATCTTAAGTGTGGGAAAGCCGGGTTTAATTAAGGATCAAGCATGCAGCTTCCACAGTTGCAGCGGTAGGAGAGCCATGTGGGTGCTTTTCTTTCACGCTGTTGACCAGGGTTCGATTCCTGCCTTCAGACTTTTGTGGGGTACACAGCTGAGTCTCCTCTGGGGGGTTCGGTGGGTTGCCCCAGATTGGTCTCTGGACAACAAGAGGTGCAGAGGTTTGATCCCAGTATGGAACGAGCAAGGCAAGGTTATTTTCTTTTATTTTTTGTTCTCTTCACTCAAGAAAACCTCACCTTGGGATGTCTCTGACCCAGCCCTTAGGAAAGTATTCCTGTTGCAGTCAACCCCACACCCCAACACCCCACATTTTGAGGGTCCCCCAAGCCTCTTATACAAGGACGTGGTGGACGGACAAAGATACAGCTCAGAATCCCTCTGATTAGTGTGAGGGAATTCGCCTTCAAGGAACAGGCTGCTTTGTTTGAATTTTTCTTGCTTGTTTGTTTATGGTTGGGGACACACCCGAATATGCTGAGGGGGTTCTCCTGGCTCTACCCTCAGGAATCACTCTGGTGTGACTGGAGAACTGTATGGGAAGCCTATCTATGAATGGACTCGGTCCTATGAATGCAAGGCAAGAGCCCTAACCGCTCCGCTCCAGCTGCAGAGGCCCAGGCTTGCTTGATCCTTAATGATTGATCCTTAATGACCCTATACTTAACGTTGAAGCAAAGAAAAGGGCAGGAAATCTTAAGCGTGGGAAAGTCTAGTCATTGCAGTTCCACCGAAACGCCACGAGATGGCACTGTGGGCATTTCCGTCCCTCCCCAGGCTCGTTTCTCTAAGAATTTTCCACCTTCAGTGTCAGGTATGGGCTAATTAAGGATCAAGCACGCAGCTTAGACAGGTGTACCTTGCGATGTCTGTGACCGAGCCCTTTGAATGTTTCTTGTTATGGCAACCCACACCCCATCACCCCACATTCTGAGGGTGTCCCAATGCTCTTCTACAAGGACGTGGGGGATGAACGAAGATACAGCTCAGAACCCCAGTGAATCATTGACCATTGGTGATTTATTATTTTTGGTTTGGGGGCCACAACCGGCAGTGTTCAGGATCACGGCTGGTGGTTCTTGGGGGACCCTATGGAATGTCAGGGATCCTGTGTGTGCCAGTCCAGCAATCTTCCCCATGTGCCATTGCCCCCGCCCCATAGGCAAGTCTCTCCAGGAACCTTTGTTAGGCCATTTACTCCTGCATCCACAGACAGCCCTGCTCCTCTCACGCCTTTAAGGAATCCTGCGGGGTCACCAGGAGCAGCTGTCTGAGCAGCGACTCTCCTGGGGGTCTGAGGAGTGGCCCAGAAGCTTCTTCTTAGGCATCAGTGTGTCACGGGAACCTTGGTCTTGATCTTTGCAATGTGAAGTGGGTTTTCTACATGAAGCACTGAGGTTCCTCCCACCAATTTTTGGGCGTTAAAGGGGAAGGCTAGTCTCGAGCAGGCCGCTGTTGGTTTGTCAGACCCCCCTGACCCCCCCACCTCGTTTTTGTTTATTGGATCACACTTAGTGATGCTCAGGGCTTATTCAGACTCCGATTCCCTGGCTCTGTCCTTGAGGATCACTCCAGGAGGTGGTGGGGAACCCTAGGGGATGGCGGGGATCAAATTTGAGTCTGCTGCATGCAAGGTAAGTGTTATCCCTGCGGTGCTTTTGCTCCATCCCCGTCCCTTTTTGAAAGACCCCTCAGAGTTGTCCATACGTGTCTGTGCTGGGCACTGTCGTGGCTTGTGGCTAACAGCACTTGCCACCTGACCATTGCATTTCACACACATCCCGGTGTTTCCCGCAGGGACCCAGGGGTTTAACATAGAACCCAGGACCCTACTGTCGCCCCTCTGAGTGCCCCTTGCTCCCCGGGGATGCAGAGGGGTCTTACTGATTGGCTTCTGTGTATGATTTAGGAGTCGGTATCCTGTGAGGACGTGGCTGTGAACTTCACGCGGGCCGAGTGGGCTTTGCTGGACCCTGCCCAGAGGTGCCTGTACAGAGACGTGATGCTGGAGGCCTGCAGGCACCTGGCCTTCGTGGGTGAGGCTGAGGCGCGACCCCTCCCCGCAGCTCAGGGCACGGACCCACTGCCCCCATTCCTGACAAAGCCACAGAACGGGGCTGCCGGGAAGGAGGGGCCTGTGTCTGGGCACCCTGGCCCAGGTGCAGCGCTTTCCCGGGCAGGCAGACAGGTTCACGCGTTAACTGCCTTTTCTCTGGTTTGGGGCCACACGGGGATGGAGCAGGGTGTCAGGGCCACTGCCAGCACCTGTGGTCTTGTGTGACCCTAACGGTGCTGGTTGGTTCCCCCAGTGTTCGGGGCCCCAGGCTGCACCCGGCAATGCTGGGTGAGGGAGGTGGTGCCCAGGATTATATTCGGGGCCAGGAGCATGCCTGGCACTGTGCTACCTTGGAGCTTCTTCCTGGGGGCATGGGGCCCACACCCAGAGGTGCTCGGGGCTGATACCTGACCCTGTGCTCAGGAATACTCTTGTCCATGTTGAGGGGACACTGTAGGGTGCGGGTATCTGACCCACCTTGTTCAAGGCTGCTGCTTCCATTTCTGTTGTAGCAAAACAGCGGCATAAGGCCTATTCTAGTTTTTTGTTTGTTTGTTTCCACAAATCTTTTTTCTTTGGTTTTCACCCCTGGTGATGCTCAGGGCTGATGCCTGGCATTGCACAGAGGAGCCAGTTGGGTGCCGGGGAGTGAACCCAGGTCAGCTGTGTCCAAGGCACGCGCCCTCCCCTCCGTCCTATCGCTCTGCCCTTCCCTAGAGTCTACTTGCAGGACTGAATTGTCTTCCTGCTTGTCCCAGAGGTTTCTGTTTGTGGAAAAGCCAGTGGTGCTCTTGGAGGTGTCTTGAAGAATAAGTTGTTCAGTGAAGACAGCACCACAGGGTTCATGAGCAATGATTCCTGCAATGGTTTTGGAGAGAAGCGGATGTGCCCTGACGCTGGTGACCAGCAGCAAAGGCAGAAGCGGAGACAGAAGTGAGAGAGGAGTGGCCTGGGGAGGGCAGGAGGGTGCGGGAGTGACCATCTCGGGAATGACTGCAAAAGGCAAAACCAGTGTGCAAAACTAGTGCAGGGACTGAGTAGTGTCGGCCTTTATGCTATTAATAGGGGACCTCTATTTTTATTTTTGGTGGGTGGGCTCACCCCTGGCAGTGCTCAGGGTTGACTTATGGCTCTGCACTCAGGAATCACTCCTTGTTGGCCCCTGCACACCACCCTATCGGGTGCCGGTTTTTAACCAGAGTCGGCCGCATGCAAGTTGAGTGCTTTGCTGGCAATACTGCTCCACCTTCACCAGTTTCTTAAATGGTTTCCACCAAGCACCCCTTTGCGGTGGGAAGTCCTTTCTTGCCAGTGCCCCCCATGCCACCCCACCTTTTATAGGTATAAAAAGAGGCCTGCAAGTAAGGCATTGATGAATAATGAGTCAAGCACTTATTAAGAGAAATATTCAAGATAGCCTGAAGCTAGAGCACCGTGGCTGGGGTTCCATCCCTGGCACATTTGGCTCCCCTGTTGGATTATAGTTCAAGCGTTTTAGGTTTAACATCAGTTTGTCCTTTCTCCTACTGCAGGGAACTTAGGTTAATTGAATTACGCCCACTGCAGTGCTCCTGAGGCTCTCCCAGTTCCATCCGTCACTCCCATCCTTGGTTAACCCTAAACCTCACCTTTGTGCTCTTCTTCCCCGTTCGTCACAAATACCTTCACATCAGACACTGACCTGTAAAGCTAAACCTTCTGATGGCTCCATTTTTGTATACATAAAAAAGAGATACTGCTTTTCTCTTTCCTTTATGTCCTTTGCATAGTTTGGTCACACCCAACTATGCCCAGGGGTTACTCCAGGCTCTGCACTTAGGAATGACTCCTGGCAGTACTTGGGGACTCTATGGGATGCCGGGTCGGTTGCGTGCAAGGCATATGCCCTACCCGCACTACTAGAGCTCTGGCACCGAGGAGTTTTTTAGGAGGACAACTCTTTGGAGTTGTTCTCTTCACTTTGAACAAGAAGAATTCTGAACCTACTTTGCTCTGTCTGTGACCCAGCCCTTTGGAAAGGTTTCCTGTTCCATTCAACCCCACATGCCATCTCCCACATTCTGAGGTTGACCCAACCCTCTTCTACAAAGAAGAGGAGGCATGGATGCAGCAAGATAGCGCTCATAAACCCCCACGTTGAAGTGAGGGAATCCGTCATCAAGGCTCTGATGCTGTTTTGCTTTTATTTGGTTTGTTCATGGTTTGGGGGCGACAAACCCAGCAACACTCAGCGGTTCTTCTGAATCAGGAGAATCAGGTTCCTTCTGAATTAGGAATCGGTCCACCATGATGGTGGGACTATATGCAGAGTCAAACAAAGAACCAGGGTCCTGTGACTGCAGGAAAGATCCCTAAGCACTCTGCTCCCGCTGCATAGGCCCAAGAGGCTTGCTTGGTCCTTAATGACCCCATACTTAACATTGAAGCCAAGAAATGGGCTGGAAATCTTAAGCATGGCAAAAGTCGGGCCGTGCAGTTCCACCGAAACGCCACGAGACGGCGCTGTGCAGCGTTTCCGTTGCTCCCCAGGGACGTTTCTCTAAAAACTTTCTCCCTAGGTTTTGCTTCAGTGTTAGGTATGGGGTCATTAAGGATCAAGTACGCAGCTTCGGCCGGTGCAGTTTCAGTTGAGGGGGTTAGAACCCTTACCTTTCCCTTCACAGGACCGTCATCTGTCTGTTGTCTCCCCATATGATGCCCCAGTCGTGCCCCGCGCGATTCCTAAGTGCAGAGCCAGAAGTGTCCCCTAAGCATCTCTGGGTGTGGCCCCAACCATAAACAAACGAACGAACGAACAAGAAACTAAAAACAAAGTCCCCTCAGTCCCTTGATGGCTAATTCCCTCACCCGGCTTTGGGGGTTCTGTGTTGTATCTTCTTCCATGCCCCCTCCTCCTTTTAGAAGAGTTGGGGCACCCTCATACTGTGCAATGATGGGGTGTGGGTTGCCCATAACAGGAAACATTTGTAAACGGCTTGGTCACAGATATAGCAAAGTGGGTTCAGAAGTTTTCTTGCTTAGAGTGAAGAGAACAAAAAATAAAAGAAAATAACCTTGGCTTAGGGCTGGAGCAATAGCACAGCGGGTAGGGCGTTTGCCTTGCACGCAGGCAACCCCGGTTCGATTCCCAGCATCCCATATGGTCCCCTGAGCACCGCCTGGGGTAATTCCTGAGTGTAGAGCCAGGAATGACCCCTGTGCATCGCCGGGTGTGACCCAAAAAGCAAAAAAGAAAAAAGAAAAAAGAAAATAACCTTGGCTTGCTCATTCCAGACCGGGATCAATCCCCTGCACCCCTCGTTGTCCAGAGACCAAGCTGGAGCAACCCATCTGAATCCCCAGAGGAGATTCAACTATGTACCCCATGGAGGTCTGAAGGCAGGAATTGAACCCTGGTCACTCACGTGAAAGACAAGCAACCACACGGCTCTCCTACCGCTGCACCTGTGGAAGTTG
The DNA here is from genome assembly GCF_027595985.1 of Sorex araneus. NCBI lineage: Eukaryota > Metazoa > Chordata > Mammalia > Eulipotyphla > Soricidae > Sorex > Sorex araneus. The sequence continues at coordinate 237,583,616 of NC_073303.1, forward strand.
CTTGCTTGATCCTTAATGACCCCATACTTAACATTGAAGCAAAGCCAAGGGTGGAAAATTCTTAGGGAAACGAACCTTGGGAGGGACGAAAATGCTCACAGCACCATCTTGTGGCTACTCACTGGAACAACCGCGGCTCTATTTTCCCACACTTAAGATTTCCAGCCCCTTTCTTTGCTTCAATGATAAGTATAGGATCATTAAGGATCAAGCAAGCCGTTTGGGCCTATACAGCGGGCGCAGAGAGGTTAGCGCTTTTGCCTTGCAGTCACAGGACCCTGATGCTTTCTTTGGCTCTCCATACAGACCCACCGTGATGCCAGATTGATTTCTGAGTGCAGAGCCAGGAGAACCCCTGATTTTCTTGGGTTTGTGCCCCCCAAACCATGAACAAACAAAACAGCCTCAGTACCTTGATGGCAGACCCTCACGCCAACTTGGGGAGTTCTGAGCTGTATCTGGCTGTATCCATGCCCCCTCTTCCATGTATAAAAGGGTTGGGGCACCCCCAGAACGTGGGGTGATGGCATGTGGGGTGATGGCATTTTGGAGGAAACCTATCCAAAGGACTGGGTCACAGAGCAAAGTGGGGTCAGAACTTTACGTGCACATAGCGAAGAAAACAGCCACAACAATAACACTGAAAACATCTTTATTTTATTCATGGCTGACTAGTTTCCATCCCAAGTACTCATAAGGGTCCCCAGAACTCCGTGGACCAACACCTAACCCCCAAATAAAAAAATCCTCGGCAGAGTGGTGCACTTAGTATTTCCAGGGATGGAGATTGTCTGGTCTTAGTCTTAAT